>NC_055998.1:59646065-59949095 GCF_018446385.1 Zingiber officinale | reverse complement strand
TCCTGGTGAGTGAAGCCAGGTGAAAGACCTAGTGAGTGAAGCTAGGCAATTGGGAAAGTCCTGGTGAGTGAAGCCAGGTGAAAGACCTAGTGAGTGAAGCTAGGCAATTGGGAAAGTCCTGGTGAGTGAAGCCAGGCAAGAGAAATCCAAATGGGTCAAGGTTGACCAGACATTTGGTGAGAATCCAAGTAGGTCAAAGGGATTGACCGGATACTTGGCACGAGAAAGAAAAGTCCAAGTAGGTCAGAGGGACTGACCGGATACTTGGCAAGAAGAGAAAAGTCCAAGTGGGTCAAAGAGATTGACCAGGCACTTGGTGAGAGAGTCCTAGCCGGTCAAGGGTGACCGGATGCTAGGTCTTATGTACCAACAAGTCATGGTTGACTAGATGTTGGTTTAGGGGGCTTTAGACTTGGTTTTGGACAAAAACCAAGGTTTGGATTGATCCGTGGATCGATCCAGCAGATCTGGATCGATCAGTGGATCGATCCAGAAGATCCGGATCGATCCGCCAATCGATCCGGTGAGTCCCCGCGAACAGAACCCCTCTGGATCGATCCGTGGATCGATCCAGAGGTCCCAATCGATCAGTGGATCGATTGGGACGCTGCTGCTTCACGCGATAAGCGCTGGATCGATCCGTGGATCGATCCAGGCATTTTTCCAGAGCACAGAGGCGCTCTGGATCGATCCGTGGATCGATCCAAAGCCTCCCCGATCGATTGGGAGCAATCCAATCGATTGGGATTCGACCGTTGGCGTCGTTTATAGCTGTTGGTGTGCGATTCCTTCAGCATCTGCTCACCGATTCAACTCAGATCTTCACCAGCTCCTCCACAGCTCTCTCCAAGCTCGAGATCACCAGTTCTTGAAGGATCTTGGAAGTTCTCCAAGTCAAGAGGAGGATCTATTGCAAGAGGAAGAAGTTAGGGTTAAGGTTTTTATTGCACATCTTGTAAGCTTTTGCTTATCTTGTATTTCCCTTTCTTCTTCTTGTATTGAGAGGGTTGTAGGGCTTCTCCACCTTTGGTAGTAACCATAAAGGAGTGTTATTCATAGTGGAGGGTGTGTGTGTTGGTGTGGATCCTTGGATTAGTCACCTCTTGTGAGGTGGATACCAAGTAAACCAACCGTGTTAGCATTGTGTGATTGTTTCTCTGTATTTCCGCTGCACATCTTTAAAGGAACAAGCACCGCCGAGCACCGAGCGAACGCGACGAGCTATTCACCCCCCCCCCCCCTCTAGCTACTTTTGGTCCTAACAAATGCAGCAACCACAAACACAAGCAATAAATGCATCATGCATATGATGCCAATGATGCGTCCTGGTCACCCCTGACGCCAGTCGATCATCTCACACACAATAGTGAGGCCGAGTGGGTAGGGCTGTGACAACCGTGCATTCTGTCGTCACTACTCCTGATGAGTGACCGAGTGGACGGGATGCTGTCGGAGTACACCTATCCTCCTACCCCAAATCATAAATGGGGGAGCGCAATGCTCTCATCTCCCGGTACACGATGACGGGGAGGAATCCCTGCCGGATAACACGTTGTGTCACACTACCCATGAGCGGACCAACGGTGCCTAACAGAGTCCCTGCTGCAACACACTCAGCCTGAATCGACCACTAACCCATGAGTGGTGGTGTGTGCAGATCCATGTAACTGGCGATGTGCTCAACAATAATGGAGCCGACTATCGCACAGCATACAATCATGCAAATGATGCATGGCACTAACCACAAAATATCCTGACCTAATCCACATGTATATAAAAGTACATCATAGGTCAACGAATCAAAACAATCCAAAGGTACACAGAAGGTATAAAACCTAGGTCCTGAACATGGTCAAGCATGGTATATCACTACCCCTATAAGCATGTATAAACAGGTAAAGTATACATGAGATGCAAAACCAATCAATCAATCAAGCATATACCAAGATTTGGGTAGTGATTAACCGAAACAGATAAGAAACACAATTAATGCAACATGTTAATTTCATTACTAAGCATATCAAAGACAAAAAGTCAAAAGTACCCGCCTCCAATAGAAAGGTCCAATCCGAAATAGATCCATCGTCGAGACACCGTCTCGAATCAAAGTCCTACAGATAACGTGATATACAATTTAGCTAATTTTATAAACAACAACTAGCTAAATCCAACCCAACTTAATTAGGAAAAATCCTAATCGATCCATCATTAATTAATCCTAATTAATGATTAACTTGAATTAATCTCCTTAATCAATAATCCTCAATCAACACAATCATTTCCTTTCGCTGATCAACTTACGATTAGCAATATGATCATCTCTAATAAATCCAAGGATTAAATCTAATCCAACATAAATCAACTGTACTTAATTCATCACAACTATAATAGATTAAGCCTTCCATAATCACATTAGGTTAAGTTAAACAGGAATCCATCATAACTTAGCTAAATCCACAACTAACCAAGCAACTGCAGGTTACAATATCTCCAACATAATCCGATACAAATGCATATCCTCCAAATACTCATAGAATTACAACCAAAACTCCACACATAGCTTACCTTGAATCAAGATCCCCAATACCGATCTAAAATCTTCACATTCCACCTGCCAATAAATTTTAAATCCAAGCACCCTTAAACAGAACAATCCAACATGAGACTAAAGAGGATAATCTAGAAAGGAAAACCAAACCAACAAAAGAGTAATAATCGTATGCTTATACCTCCTCAATGACCTGATGGAGCTTTTTCATGACAACTAGAGAACTAAATCGAAGCAGGAAACGGGGTCAAGCTCACTGGCAATACAAAGGTAAGTGGCACGGGTCTGTTGAAGCACAGCGAGGAAGAGAAATCCAAAAATCCAGTGAAGAGTAGAAGATAGTATACCTCCCTGGTCCAAGATAACGCAAGCCACCATTTGGTAGGCCGACCACAGCCAACCCAGCAAACTAGGGCATGGCGTCGGACAGAGTGGAGAGGAGACGGACTTCGGCCGGCAATGGGCAGCAGTGGAAACTAGGGCTAGGGCAAAGACAAAGGAAGTGGCGCCGGGACAGTGGTGGCGCGCGTGAGGAGCACGGTGGCCGGCGCTCGTGTGGTGTCGTCGGAAAAGAAGGGAGATTGGCAGAGGGTGCTAGGGTTTGGACCTGGTGGCCGGCGGAGGTGAATCAGCCGAGAGAGAACTTGGCCGACGGTGACTCGAAGGTCGCCGGCGTTGGTTGTGGTGGCCGGCGCGATGAAGAAGATGAAGAGGACAAGATGGAACCGACACCAGTTAGGGCACGCGTGAGAAGAGGAAGAAAGCTCGGGCACACGCAGGTTTGCGGGGGAAAAGGGAAACGGCGTGTAGGGAGAAAGAAAAATAAAATAGAAAAATGAATAAATAAATTCAACTTTTCCTCACTTAAATGGGGTAGCCTAAACAGGCTTTTCCGGACCCCGTTTTTATCCCCGTCAACTCGTCCGTACGAGCTCCGAAAAATTTCTGAAAAATTTCCAAAAATTCCGAAAAATTCCCTTATTAATATTCGCCTATTTCCAGTGTTTTACATTATGTATCCTGACTTCTTTGAGGGACCACGCCCTAAAAAGATGTCTACTGTACCACTTAGTCCGAGAGACAATGCTTTTTATAAGATGGTTGTCTCCTGCATTCATCCCCTGCCATCTAGAGATCAGGGTGTTTTATGACCGATTCATCTTTTTCTGATGTATGCCTTACGACATAGACTAGAGTTTGACTTAGGCTACTCGGTGTTCCGGTCCATTATCTATTATTCGGGGTATAGCACCTCGAATAAAATTTATATGATCCAGTGTCATATTCTTACTGCCTATATTGCTTCTCTAGGTGTGGGTGTTCATCGGGGTGAGTTGATTGAGTTATCAGATTTTGATCTTGTTGGGGTTAGGCAATTGTCCTTGGCTAGGATTAAGACTAGCGACGAGGGTCTTGTGTATAAACGGACTCATCCACACTACATTCCACCGGCTGTCGATGATCCTATTGTTGAAGATGATCCAGTCCCAGTTACTGCACCTCCTCTAGTATATATTGATCCAGGATTTGCTATGACACCCTACTTTGATTTTCCTCAAAGTAGTTCATATGCTCCTCCTCCTCCAACTAGTGACTTCTTTACCCGTCTGCGAGATGATACTTTTAGTCGATTTGACTCCTTGGAAATAAAAATGGATGATCAGTACAACTCCCTTCAGGGACAAATTGCAGATTTTCGTCAAGAGATGATGGATCGTACTGATGCTTTAGAGAAGGAGCAGCGGAGGATGTTTGACCATTATCGAGTTGATGAGGATGAGTGATTTTCGGATCTCTTGTTTTTGACTTATTATATCTATTGACTTGGATTATGACTAAGTTTAAGATTAAGTAATTTCTAGTTAGTAATGTATTTTACTAAATTTTATAGAATAGGTTCTTTTGTTTTGAAAATTATTACTTAGTTTATTTTTCAAAATTATTTTTGTAAAAGTCCCCTTTCAAATTTTTGGTTTTCAAAATTTCTTTCAAATTATTTTAAATTTTCTGGAGTAGGCTAGGTCTTACCGTAGAATTGTATGATCCTATAGTCCTAGGAGCCAGCATCTCACAAGCACAGTAGGATCCCTTGTTTGAAAACTTAGAATGGGTGAGATGCTTAGGTCTTAGCCCTAGATTTCAAATGCTTATGTCAGTGCATCGATATAAATCTAGGCTTTAAATAACATACATGAATCAATTTGAGTTAACTAGCTAGTAAAAATCTAGTTAGTAATAAATACTCAAATTGACTAACCTGAGTCATTAGCTATTATCTTGTGGTAGTTAGCCTTGAACAAAGGTTGGACATTTCATCATAAGGACAAATTTTCCATAGTTTTTTTCCTACCCATGCTTGGACTTTTAGGAATTTGTCAATTTTAGGGGGAGCTTCAAAACAATTTTTTTTGTCACTTTAACATTTTCAAAATTTAATTTTTCAAAATGTTTTTCAAAAACTTTTTCATAAATTTTAATTTATGTTTCGTTCAAATTTGTTTGACTGCTATTATTCTTATTATATAGTTACTTTTTCAATTCTTTGTCCTCTCTTATTTTTCAAAATTTTTATTAACTTAGTTATTTTATATTTTTTAGTAATATTTTTTTTTAAAAAAATAATAATATATTTTCAAATCTTTTTCAAAATATAATATTTTTTTAGTTAGTGGCCAAATCATTTTCAAAATTATTTTACTTAGTAATGTTTTTCAAATTTTATTCAACTTAGTAATATGTTTAAATTTTTTACTTAGTTAAATTTTTCAACAATTTTATTCAAAATTTACATTACTTAGTAAAATTTTTCAAAATTTCACTTAGCAATTTTTTTTAAAAAATTTTTCAAAATTATTTTGCTAAGTAAAGTTTTTCAAAATTTAGTAATATGTTTAAATTCTTTACTTAGTAAACTTTTTTTCAAAAATTTTATTCAAAATTTATTTTACTTAGTTAAATTATACTTAGCAAATTTAAACATATTTTAATCATTTTACTTAGCAAAACTTTATGGTTAAAATCTTACTTGGTTTTTGTGTCAACCCCTATTTTTGATGTGTGTCAAAGGGGGAGAGATAGTAAATTCAGGGGGAGTTGTTTAACTTAGGGGAAGAAAAGTTAAATTGGTTGTTTATTTACTTTTTGCATATGTTTAAACTTAACTTTGAACCTTGGTTGCAAACATCAAAAAGGGGGAGATTGTTAGTGCAAGTTGCACCAGAATCAAACCTAAGTTTTGATGTTGTCAAAGATTCAAGTTAAGTCTTGTTGTGATCTAACAAGTTGACTGAGTGTGCAGGATATTTACTCAACCGGGAAAGACCTAGTTGGAGGCTAGGCAGGAGAAATCTTAGCAGATCGTGGAACCCAGGTGCAAGTCCAAGTTAGTCGAGGGGACCAGATACTTGGCGGTGTGATCGAGAGGTCTGGAGGACCGAAGATCGAAGGAAAAGTCCTGGGGAGCCGATCAAGGCTGAGTGAAAAGTCTAAATTAGATCTGGAGGATCAAAGTTTGGCAGGTAGGTTGAGGTAAACAAACTAGAGGAGCGACAGTGAGGTCGGGTTCCCGAAGGGAACAACCCTTAGGTCGCTGATCCAACTGAAGAAATCGGGAAGGTTTCAAAAGTTGAGATCAAGACAGTCCTACTGTCCTGCATATTATTTCTGCTTTATATTATTCCTCTAACATCTGTTTTGCAGGAGATTTTTTGTCTAAATACTGTTTTGCAGATCTGAGCTGATCGGTCGATCGAATAGTAGGATCAGTCGACTGAACCAAGCAAAATCAACACAAAAATCAGATCAGAACTGAGTCCAAGTCAGATCAAAGTCTGATCGGTCGACCGAACCGACATATCGGTCAACTAAACCATAGTGACTCGGCACAGGATAAATCATCAGCATCGATCAACAGAAAAGGAAATAAGCTGATCGGTCGACCGAAACTAGGGATTGGTCGACCGATTCATCAGCATTTATTCAGCATTAAATGATGATCTCTGCAGAATCACGACGAACAGAGAAGGAAGCTATTCAGTCGACTGAAAAGCATGATCGGTCGACCAAACCATTAAAGACTAGTAAATGCGAAAGATTGAGCCAGCTTCGAACTTCAGCCAGGAAGGAAGGGAGCGGGTTCGGTCGACCGAACAGTGGGATCGGTCGATCGAACCTCCAGTACATCTATAAAAGCAGGCTCGAACACAGAGGCCAGATAGAACTTTCTGATCATCTTCAAGTCTTCTCTCTGCATACGGATTGTGCTACAAGTCATCGACACCGTAAATCTACTCCGTCAGGAAGTATCAACCGAGCTTCAACCTACACACATAATTGTCGGTATATTTTCATATTGCACTTAATTTCAATAAGATATTAGGATTGTTACTATCTTATTCTATTTGTACCTGTACTATCTGCTTCTCTCCGAGGATTTCGGAGAGAAGAGTTATAGTGATTTGCCCATCGGTGCGGACAAGGACCGCGAGCCTTCGAGTAGGAGTTGAGCTAGGCTCCGAACGAAGTAAAAGAACATGTCTCTTTGTTTAATTTCCACTGCTTAACTTTGATTTTTAATATACAAAAAGAAGAGTTTTAAAAACTGATATTCCCCCCCCCCCCCCCCCTCTATCGCAACTACTCGATCTATCAACTGTTAAGTTATGAAATTAGGGATACAAGTTTAAATTGGTGTAACTGTTGTCTTCTGGTGTAGACTTTGTGCATTCTATGATTTACTCTTATTTTATCTATGATTAGAATCTGGAACTTTTGGAACTATATTAATTAGCTTAATTCCAAAGCAAGTACCTTATAGTTGCTCGACTGACCTTGCATTGACACTAGGAGATTTTAATGCTGCATATTTTCACTTGAGTTGGCTATCGTGTCTGAAATATTTTGCTACGGCTAAAATGTTGAGATGAATGAGTAACATGATAGCGAGAGCTCAAGTTTTGTGGATCGATTGATCGAATTATAGATTTTTTTGACTTAATTTAATAAGAGCTATTCTTTAAAAAATAAAATGGTTTTTAATCTAGAACTCACACACACTTATTAGTTATCCTTGAAACAAATATGACTTGGGACCTATACTACATCTCTACTTTTGAGTTAATATGGGTTTTCAATAATTAACAATTTGAAGTACCATGTCACATGCAATATGGTTCACATCAAATTTTGGTGACGTTGAATCTACTATTAGTGTGTTTGATTTTAGATTTTGCATAGTTTTATTTTCTTTATTTTGCATCTTACTTGATTCTATTGAATAACTACTTGCATTCTCACTTTGACTTGTTTTCATGACCAAGACTTCAAAAGACAAACTATTTGAGTTGGATCCAGAGATTGAAAGAACTTTTAGGGCTTTAAGAATTCAAGAGAAATCATTAGAAGTTTTTGATAGTAATTCTTCACACTTTGACACTCCCATGGCAGAGCAAATAGGACTATGAAGGAGCTTGCATCTCCTGATGAAGCATTCAAATATTCATGTATTACTTACCCAACTTTGGCAGGAGATTTTGAGTTGAGGTCTGGACTGATCCACTTACTACCTAAATTCCAAGGGTTATCTAGAGAAGACCCAAATAGACACTTACATGAGTTCCATGTAGTTTGCTCTACCATGAAGCCATAGGGCATTTCAGAAGAGGATATCAAGCTAAGGGCTTTTCCATTTTCTTTAACAGGGATAGAAAAAGATTGGTTGTATTATTTGCCACTTGGATATATTACATCTTGGATTGATATGAATAAGGCTTTCTTGGAGAAATTCTTTCTAGCTTCAAGAACTGCAACTATCAGGAAGAGTATCTGTGGAATTTAACAAGTGGTGGGAGAGACACTTTATGTTTATTGGGAGAAGTTTAAGAAGCTATGTTCAAGTTGTCCTTAGCACCAAATTAGTGAGTAGGTACTTGTCCAGTACTTCTATGAGGGTTTGTTACCTATGAACAGGAGTATGATAGATGCAGCAGCTAGAGGAGCTTTAGTGAACAAGATTCTAGAACAAGCTAGAGAGCTTATTTCTAACATGTCAGAGAATTCACAGCAATTTGGTAGTAGAACATTAACTACAAGAGGAGTTGGAGAGGTTCAAATGGTTTCAAATGAGCAAAAGGAGATAAGGAGTTCATTGTTAGAGTTAACTGCTTTGGTGAAGCAATTGGCATTGAACAATGCTAGCCAAACTTCTTCATTTCCGAGTACACAATTTTCATATCAATCAAGAGGAGTTTGTGGTATTTGTTCGAACCAAGATCACAATTCATAATTATGTCCCAATCTTCATCAAGATGATTCATTAGCAGCATTTTCAAGAGCTCAATTCCAACAAAAATATGACCCTCATTATTCTACATACAATCCGGGTTGGAGAGATCATTCAAATTTAAAATATGGTAATTCATTCTATCAACAACCACCTTTAAATCATAATTTCCAGCAACCTTTTTAACCTGCTTAGAATCATTTTAGCATAATAAGCATGCATTCTAGCAGCAACAGCCATATTAGCATAACTTCCAATATAACCAACAAAATTAGCATCCATTTCAACACAATTAGCAACAACAGAATTTTCAACAGAGTTTTCAGCAAGGGAAGAATCAGCAAGCACTTTCAGCTCTATTAAGACTTAGTTTGACTCAAGGAAGCTCCAACATTTCAAATTCATATGCACATCAAGCTCGAATGGAGGAAATGATGCAATAGTTATTGCAGCAATAGCAACACCAGCAAAGAACCGATTCTGCCTTGCAAAATATCGAGAGGCAAATTAGACAATTAGCTTCCAACATTAACAAGATGCAAGCTCAAGGATCAAGTCAATTGCCTTCTCAATCAACACATAATCCTAAGGGTAATGTTAGTGCATTAACTTTGAGAAGTGGAAGGCAAATTTAGAAGTTCCTTTTCCAGATTCCAGCAGCCCTTGAACAGTTTCAAACAACCATGATTTCGATTTTCTAGCAGCTTATTTCCATCCAAGCTCAAGCTCAAACCCCATTCATATTGATCCCATGATTTTAATTCAAGAACAAGAGAAGAGTTGCATGAGTCTAGAAAATTCCAGTAGCTCTATTCCAGCTGAACTAGTTCCAATTCTAATAGCAATTCCAAAATCCAAAAATTCAAGAATGTCAATACAGAAAAATTTGGATCATAAAGGAGGTGAGCCTAGTAATCCCTTACCCTTTCCTCAATGTAAGGTTCAAGCTAGGAAAAGTGTAGAGGAGGAAAAGGCTAGAGAGTATCAAGAGCTTGTGAATCTTTTTAGCAAGGTGTAAGTCAATGTTCCTTTGCTTACTATGATCAAACAAATTCCCAAGAATTCAAAATTTCTCAAGGATCTTTGTGTGCACAAGAAGAAGTTGAAGGGGAATGAGTTGGTTAGTATGGCAAGAATGTATCAGCACTTATCCAACTAGTTCCCCAGGAGTGTGAAGATCCTGGAGTGTTCACTGTACCTTGTGAGATTGAGAGCAATTTTTTTGAGGATGCTATGTTAGTTCTGGGAGCTTCAATAAATGTAATGCCAAGATTAGTTTTACAGACTTTAGGGATTGGACCATTACAGCCTACAAGGGTTATTATTTAGTTAACTAATCGTAGTCAGGCTTATCCAGCTAGAGTTATTGAAGATGTATTAGTGAAGCTGAGAGAACTCATTTTTCTTGCAGATTTTTATATCCTAGATATGGAGGGAGACTATCTGGCCAATAGATCATCTCTTATTTTGGGAAGACCATTCCTGAAGATGGCAAGGATGAAGATTGACGTTCATGAAGGCACACTTTCAATGGAGATAGGAGATATAGTGGTCCAGTTCAATATTTTAGATGCCATGAAGCACCCAAGAGAAGATCATTTTATTCTTAGTGTGGATATCTTGTAGGAGTTGGCCAGCATGGATTTCTGTTATGATATTGGTACATTTCTAGATATTTCTAGTGTTGGTGAGTATGAAGAATGTTCTTGTGGATTATTTTTAGATGAGAGAGATGATTTATACGTAGGGGATTGCCGTATTATGAATTACAACATCACACATAAAATCATATTGGGGTAGAGGACCATAACCATGCGCCATGTCATATATATTCACAATATCCTTATGACATAAAATTTACTATGATTTTAACAAAGAGTTATGAGTCGCAATGCCACGACAGTCTCGTTAGCTAGTTAGCGAGCGGGGGTCAAGGGGGCAGCGCCCCTTACCAGGGTGAGGGGGTAGCGTCCCCGAAGTAAAATTATTTTGCATACTCATTGTATGAGTTGCTGCCATGTCCAAGACCCTAATGCCCATAATACTAACTATGTTTTGTTCCCAACAAAACACTTTTGGCCGAGACCTTATTAGTCACAATACCAGCTATGTTTCATTTCCAACAAAACACCTTTTAGCCGAGACTTATAATTTGGTTGAGACTTAGTTTGGCCAAGACCATTTTGTTCACAAAAACTTTGTTTTGGTCCCAACAAAACATAGACTCATAATTATGAAAATCATAGTAAACATCTCATGAAATTTCTATATCACATATAAAATCTAACAACATAGTATACGCCTTCACAAGTGGCTCTGATACCATTGTAAGGATCTAGCGTGCTAAATATGCAAAAAAGTGTAGTGGAAAATTTGATAGATCCTTTCCAGAAGATTCATGCAAAGGAGAAAAATAATCATATACTAAGTTTGATGAGAGTTATACCTTTGCTGCGTATCCTTCGCAATCCCAGCAGTAATGTTTCTTTCGATGTAGATCTCAGCGCGATCAAGTGGCCGCACCTCTATGGTATCCACACGAACAAGCCTTCGTTTATCTCACAAACTCATGAAGTGGCGAAGAAAACCACCTAAGGTTGTGCTAGAAACCAAGAAAGGTGGTTCGGTGGAGGAAAGAAGAAGAGAGGAAGATGAGAAGACCAAATGAACACCTCTTGTTCATTGGCCTAAATTCACCTTTTGTACCCCCAATGGAATACCAAAAGTCCCTTTTGCCTTTTGCTCTTCCTTCATGAATGACTCTTAGTCATCTTTCATGAAGAGCCTTTTCATCTTCTATGAAAAACCTTTTTGTCTTCTTTTACATGATCAATTCAAAAGTGATCTTTCCTCTTCCTTGGTGAATTCGAGTTCACCCAATGAGTCTAACTCATTGGACCTCATCAATCCAAATCGACTCCATGAATCTAATTGATTGCAAGATTGGCTCTTAGGGCTAATACTAACATCAATGAAAACCTTCAACTCTTTGATCATGACTTCGTGATTAGAGTGTTGCTGGCAAAATTTATCATTAGCTTCAGATTGAGTTGCAATGAATTACTCTATAATTTTCTTTAGGTTTGATTTTTATGGTTGAGCCTCTGAATTTTGCCTATCTTGGCTTGTGACTTACCCTTGATTGGTTTGATAAGAAAAGTTAGGGTGATTTCTCCATCCTGGGTTGTAGGTATTGAAAAAGGGATTGTTTGTCATTTGGTTGAAATTGTTGATTGCATCTACAGGCTCCACTTGATTGCCCTACATGGATGTCAACACTGAACAATTTTCCCTATTATTCTCAGATTGTCCACAAACTTTGCAAGAAGTAACAATAACATTTGAAGGATTCATATTCATTGTATCAAGTCACTTGCTCATTGCATCTAAACGAGCCGCCATCAAATCCACTTGATTCACTTGATGAATTCCTTGGGCTTGCATTGAAGTACTCCTCTCATTGGCCCATTGATGATTGTTAAAGACTACACTCTCTATAATCTCCTCGGCCTCCTCTAGTGTCTTGTTCATTATAGCTCCTCCAACAACTGAGTCCAAAGACACTTTTGCAAGGTACGAGATCCCATTGTAGAAGGTATGTATAACCAACCTGTAACGCCCCGCCCCTCCTGCTAAGGCCACAGGGGTTACTTTACCATACTTACTTATTACAGCGGAAGTCTTATTCATAACATTTTATAACCTTTTCATGGCTTTAAAATTCACCATGACTAATCATCTAATCACATAAACCACATAGCATACTTAATATTGTTTTCAAGTCATGATACTCAACACAAAGTAAAATGTCATGAAGTTATAAAGTAAATGACATAAAACTAGGCATAATTCTTATTTAGTGGAAGCAGGTATTTTCTTTATCCTTAGCCAGATCACTGCCACACATGTCCTTCTAGCCCCTCCTGCTGCTCCCCTAGTTCATCCATCCCTTGCCCTTATCTGTAGTACAAAAAAGTAAGCTGTGAGCACTCATGGCTCAGTAAGTTCCTTTCCTACTCACAAAAACCGTATAGCATATTAAAACACAAGTCATATCACATGTAGATAATTTCTTCATATCATGTAGCATATCATGGCATAATCACAACATAATCATCATACATGTCATAAGCATCATCATAAACATCATGGCATAAACATAAGGTATCATGGCATAGCATAACATAAACATCATACATATCATAAGCATCATCATAACCATCATGGCATAAACATAAGGTATCATGGCATAGCATAACATGATCATCAAATGCACCTTGACATATCATAACGTTATCATAAGTATCATGGCATAATCATAAGGTATATGCAAGGTGTATTCTTAAACATGCATCATGAAAACATATGCAACATGTCTTTTGAAAACTATTAACATACATACTTAAACATAATCTCAACATAAGAGGGGATCCCGGCTTGTACCACGTACATAAATGCGCACGTCCTAGTAGGTCCAAGGTAGCAAGTCTTGAACCCTACAAGGCATACATATACTAGGCCCGTTTCTTAGTCCATCGACCTAGGGGCACTTAGGAGCCCATCCCTAATGAGGCCCGTTTCTTAGTCCATCGACCCCGGGGCACTTATGGAGCCCACCCTTGGTACAAGCCTTAAAAGTAAAATAGCATGTCATATCTACATAGTCCATATCACTCATGTCATATTCATGTCATGAAGAGTGCTCTTGATCCCACTTATAGGGAAGCAACTCTTTAGGCATAGCTTAAAGCATGTATATTTGAGCACACAGCATATCATGAACTTGAGCACACAGCATATCATGATCACATGCATAATTAAGCACACAACCTATCATGAATTTGAGCACACAGCATATCATGAATTTGAGCACACAATATATCATGAGTTTAGGCACATAGCATATCATGAATTTGAGCACATATCATATCATGAGTTTAAGCACATAGTATATCATGAATTTGAGCAAACAGCATATCATGAAGTTAAGCACATAGCATATCATGAAATTGAGCACACAGCATATCATGAACTTAAGCACATAGCATATCATGAAATTAAGCACACAGCATATCATGAAATTAAGCTCCTAGTATATCATGAATAGGACCTAACATAACAAATAAACATCACAGCATGTCATACTCTTATTATATCATAAAGCATTGCATGTGAAGTTCATGGAAAGAACATAATTAGGTCTCTAACCTTAGTAACAAGTGGTGGCCGAAACATGTAGAGATGGCTTAGGTTAGCGAGCAACAAAAGAGCATGTGAACCCTAAACATTTAACATTTCTTAGAACATAAGGAACATCTTAAGCATGTTTGGTATAGGTTCCAAGCTTTCTAGGTTCTTTTTCATATCATGGACGAAACCCATTAAGCCTCATTTTTGGGTTATAAGCAACATACAAGCATGAAAAACCCTAACAATGGCCACATCATATTTCATAAGAACAACTTGAGCATGTTTGATTTTGGTTCCAAGTTCTCTAAGCCTTTAACCCTAACATGGACGAAACTGTAGCAACATGTTTCTAGGTTACAAGTAACATGAAAAGGTTGAACTTCATACCAATATCTCAGTACATATCATGAGAAGCACCATAAGTACTCTTAGTCTAAGTTTCAAGCTTCTCAAGCCCTTTAACCTAATGTGGCCGAACCTTTGTAAGCATGGGGATTAGGTTTCTAGTGGCATAAGACCATGAAGACCATAAGAACTTTCTTAGTATTCATTACAAGGAATAACATGGACCACTTAGTTTAGAATTTAAGCATCCTAGGTCTTAAAAGCAAGTGTGGCCGAGAGTTATAGAGCAAGAATTCAAGTTTCTATGCCCTTCTAGGGCTCAAGCCTCAACATGGCCGAATCATCATATGCATAAAAATATAGTTCAACTTAACATAAGATCATGACATAACATATTAGCTTCATATCTTGTCTTATGAGAATCATAGCATGCTTAGGTTTGGGTTTTAAGCCCTTCTAGGCCCTCAACTCTATCATGGCCGAATGTTCATGAAGATGAAAATCAAGTTCAAATCAACATACAAGTGGAAAGAAAACATTAATAACACCTTTTACCCTAAGGTACATATCATAAGGACAAGAGAGCGTGATTGATTTAGGTTTAAAGCTCTCCTAGTTCTTTTGTTCTTGCTTGGCCAAAAATCTAAGTTCATAAACTTATGTTCTAACCAACATTCTAGCATGAAAATATTAGTTTAGTCCCCTTACCATAAGATACATATCATAGCAACCATCATGAACATACCTAGTTGGTTTTTTTTCAAGGTTCTTTAAACCTTTCTTTTTTGCTTTGGCCGAAACCCTCTTGAAACAAACATAGGTTTTTAAGCAATATATTTACATGACAATCATTTAGCTATTGTACCACAGGTGAGGGGAACTTACATCCTTTCGCTTGTGGTTTTTCTTAAGGAGAAAAATATCCTAGGAGCCAAGGAAGGAGATAGCTTCTTCTTCTTGTACCTCTTCTTGTTTTTTTTGCTTGGAAAGGATAGGTCTTGTAGGTGTCCTCTCTAGATTTACCTTTCTTAAATAGGAACTGAGCTTAGTGTTCGGATCAAGGAGATGGGGGAGTCCTTGGTCTCGGTGGAGAAAGGAAAAGGAGGAAGGAGGAGGAAGAAGGAGAAAATGAGAGATTTCCTTTCTTATTTTCCATTTATTCACCATGAGGGGAATTTATGCCTTCATTAATTCCCTCTCTTAACTCTCCCATGTCTCTTCTCTTAATTCTCACGAAAATGAGAAGAGGGAAAGGTGAGGAAGGCAACTTGCCTTCTTCTTGTTCCTTCTCTTAACCAAGAGGAAGAAGAGGTAAGAAATTTGGTTTTCTCTTGCTCTTTGCTTTATTTTTTCTTCTCTCCTTTAACTACCATTTTTTATTCCTTCCTATCCATATGTCACTCATTATCCTAGTGGTGATTATGTCATTAGTCTTCCTCCATTATTTGTGGGAGGTTCAAGGTTCAATCCTTGGCCTCCACCTCTTACCATTTATTTTTATTTTGTTTCTTAGTCTTCTTTTTTCTCTTATTCTTTCTATTTATTTCCATGCTCTAATGAAAATAATACTCATGTACTTATAAAAATTCGTGGGTGTTACACAACCATCTTTCAAGCCCATGGTAGGGGCATTGTTGTAAAAGACTCTTGTAGTGATCTCATGCTTCAAATAGAGATTCCCCATCCTTTTAAATGAAATTAGTGATTAAATATGAGCTATTTTGCTTGGAGGATAAAATTTGCTCAAAAACTTCAACATACACTAATCCCATGTGGAAATGTATTCCCGGGGAAGTGATTAAAGCCATAACTTGACTCTGTCCCTCAATGAAAAAGAGAACAGCATAAGTTGAATGATGTTGAGTGATCTAAAGAGATAGAAAAGGTGCTCACAACCTATACACTAGAACAAGAATCCATGGATTAAGGAGCATAATATAATTTACCTACCCTGGACCCACTATCATTGATCTGATTCATAAAACCTATGAATGAAGCTGATGAGAGCCATACCTACTAATCATTAATCACCCTCCATAGTTAGAGGAGTTCTCTTACCTCTACTCGAGATCTTAACCATTAGATGAGCTTCTGGTTTACTTTCGATATAGTTGGTCTCGCCGATCACTATCTCCAGTAACTCACCTTTGACTTTTATGTGTACTTTCACTCTAACTTGTCTAGATCATAAGAATCCTCCCCTCGCTCTTGGAAGCACCTAAGCTAGGCCCTTGCACTCCCAAAGGTCACCTATTCATGGGCCCTCATTAATCTAGCCCAGTTAGAGTCTACCCTTCACGATTCTACTTCGCCACTCGTACCATACTCTCCACTAGCACTACTTGTGGGACAATCAAAGCTAATTGTCTTGATATTCCAATGATTATAGGGAATCAATTTTGCTTTAGGGCTCCTCTCAAGTTGGTCGCATCATTCATGGGCTTTCTTGTCTTCGAAGGAGGTGCTAGGGATAAGTAATGCTATTTGAGTTTTTATGGACGATTCATCAATGGTTGATAGGGCTCATGCCGAGGAGAGAGGAAGTCGTGCCTCGCTCTGATGTCTCTGACATCTATCAATTATATATTAAGATAGCCATCTCGCCTTGTATCCAAGCTATGAAGAACTATTGGATGGATTGATCGCCGCTTTTCTCACTCCACTATTGGATCGCTTCTATTGGCCTCTTTCTGGTTCTCTTCTCTTTTGTTCTTAATAAATAATAAAATTATTCTAAGAATTATCCTGATAATTATAATAGAATTATTCTAATAATTATAATAGAATTATTTTAATAGTTCTAATACTAAATTGATTTGATTTGGTGATTTGATCCGGTCAATCCTAGTGATTCTCTTTTACCCCCGACGAACTTAACGGGAGATCTTGGACGTTAAGTTTGCTTGTTAACTTGTTGAAATTTTGTCTAGATAATGACTTAATAAAGATATCAACAATTTGATCTTCAACAGAAATATAAGAGACGGATAATTGAACAGTTGTCACACATTCACAAACAAAATAAAAATCAATTTTCACATATTTTATACAAGCATGAAAGACATGATTAGCTGTAAGATATGTTATTCCAATATTGTTGCACCAAATTTTGGTGTAGTATTTGATGCAAGAGGAAGTTCGGAAAGAAGTAATTGAATCCAAATAATTTTAAACGTTGTATTAGCTATAGCTTTATATTCAGCCTCAATGCTTGAACGAGATACCTGGTTACTTTTTCAAATTCCATGAGATAAGATTTCTTCCAAGAAATATTGCATATCCACTTGTAGATTGTCTGTCTTCAGGAGATCTTACCCAATTCGCATCACTATATGCATGTACTCTTGAGATGATTGATGATGCAAAATAACACCTTTGAGATAGCGAAGTATTCTTTTTACATTATCCCAGTTTTGCTCAATTGGAGAATGCATAAATTAACAAGCACAATTTACTGCAAAGGTAATATCAGGCCGTGTGATAGTGACATATTGTAAAGCTCTAACAATGCTTTGATAAATCTGTGGATCGGAAAAAGTAGGAGAGGATGAAGTAGTAGGCTTGTTTATAGAAATTGATGTAGAAACTGGATGTGCTCTTTGGAGAAGCCTTTGGAGAAGCCTAGTAATGTATTTGCTTTGAGAGAGAAAATAGTCTTTCTCATGTGGAATAAGTTTAATACTAAGAAAAAATGAGCATTACCCAAATCTCGAGTAGGAAATTCTTGATTAAGAAGACTTAATAAATGAAGACTTAATAAAATTATGATACCCTTGTGATCATTGCCAGTTATTAGGGTGTCATCCACAAAAATAAGAAAAAAATATCATAACCCCATCATTATATTTGTGGAATAAAGATGAGTCAGTCTTTGAACTAGAAAACCCTTGAGCTTGTAACCAATTAGATAATCGATGAAACCATGCACGAGGAGCTTGTCGAAAACCATATAAGGATTTCTTGAGTCGACAAACATGAGATGGAAATTGTGGATGAATGAACTCAAGAAGTTGTTCCATAAATAGAGTTTCATCAAGATGACCATGAAGAAATGCTTTTAAAATGTCTAATTGTTATATAGGCCAATTAGAACTAATAGCTACTGATAATAAAAGTTTGACAAATGTAATTTTGATGAGTAGGCTAAAAGTGTCATTGAAGTCAATACCTGTCTATTAACTAAATCCTTTGGCTACAAGTTGAGATTTATGTCGTTCAAGAGAACCATCAGCTTGATGCTTAAGATGGAATACCCATTTAGAGCCCACAACATTCATGGAGGCAGATTGTGGAACTAGGCTCCATGTTCCATTAGGAAGAAGTGCATCAAATTTTGTAGCCATTGCACTATGCCAAATTGGATCCTTATTTGCTTGTGTAAAACAAGTTGGTTCAATAGATTTTGAAGAGATCATTAGAGCTCCTGAAAGGGGATGTCAAGTTGCCATTAGTGGACAATGTGCATAAATGCCACTTAATGGAAGCATGAGACAAGGAGCATTATCATCTGAATCACTTGTTGATGACGACGAGAAAGTAGACTGACATGGTGATTTAGATGATGGACTTGCATTATCTTCGACTAGTGAAGCTTCAGTTATTGGCTCAACAACTTGAGGTGATTCTGATGGTATATAGAAGTTATTAGAGAGTTCCAGAGCAGGACCTAGGATGCTGTCACTTCTGACAATAGTAGGTGGCATTAAGAAGGTGCCACCTGTATCTGGAGGAGAGATCAAAGAAGCCACTAAAAAAGAGAATAGAGATTCATGAAAAATAACATGTCGTGAAATATAAATTCATCCTGTTGGTATATGCAAGCAACAATAACCATGGTGTAACTTACTATAACTAAGGAAAACACATTGTAGTGAACGAGAGTCAAGTTTGAATTTAGAGTAGGGGCGTAACCATGAATAACATGCGTAACCAAAAATTTGGAGGAAAATATCATCAAGAGTTTGATTATAAAGTTTTTCAAAAGGACATTTATGATTGAACAATGGAATAGGAAGTCAATTTATGAGATATACGACAGTGCTGACAGATTCATCCTAAAATTTATACAGAACTAAGACATGATAAAGAAGAGCTAAGGTAGTTTCAACTATATATCTATGTTTTTTCTCAGCAGAGCCATTTTATTCTGGAGTCTGAGGACAAGGGACTTGATGAACAATTCCACAAGATAACGATGGAGAGCTTGATATTTGTCTCCCCAATCAGAATGAAAAGAGAGTATTTTATAATTAATATATCGTTCAACTTGATTTTGAAAATTATAGAATATATTTAATAAATCATATTTTCTTCTCATAGGATAAAGCCAAATATAGTTACTAAAATAATCAATGAAAGTAACATAATATTGGAAACTTTGGTTAGATAAAATAGGTGTAGAGCCCCAAACATCTGAATGAATTATTTCAAGTGAAAAATTAGAAACATGATTGGATGAAGAGAAAGGTAGCTTATGACTTTTAGATTCCATGCATGCCCTACATGAATGAGATGAAGGAGGTAAAGGAAGTTGGTAAACCATACCTATTGATGATTGACTGAACAACGTAAAGAGAAGGATAATGAAGGTGAGCATGCCAAGCTGGTTTATTTGTACATTTATCAACAAAAGCTTTGATTGAAGAACTTTGAAGATAGTAGAGGTCAGTTTTTATTCTCCCAAAAAACACAATAGTATTAATTCCTCTATCTTTTATAAGATAATGATTATGATGAAACTAAAAAATGACATTGTTATCAAGATAAAACTGACATGTACAGAGTAAATTTTTAGTAATAGATGGAACATAAAAGACATTGCACATGTGAAAATTATGATTGGATAAATAAATGTTACAAAATTTACAATTTGCAAACCTAAACCATCGCATATTTGAACCATATTTGAGCCATAATATGACATTACATCTGTAAGGATATTATAATATGATGTGACATGATGAGTTGCTCTAGTATCAATCTACCAATCAGTAGATGAAAACTCTAGGGTTTTACCATGAGAAGGCACAGATGAGAGGACTTTAGGATAAACTTACGAAGCAGGTAGTTGTCTTGAAGCTACAGGACCTTCAATGAAATTTGAGTCAAATCATTTACGACATTGAATACTGATGATGTGTTAAATTGGTGTTATATTTCTTTTCAAATTGATGGATATTAGGGTTTATTAGGCTCAAGTAATTGACTTTGGAGTTAGGTTTTGCTTTTCAAAATGTATCTGGAATAAATTTAATTCTATACTTCTTATTCGCAATTTGTGCCTTGCATAATTTTTGTTAATCTTGGTTGTAGGTGAAGATGTGGGTTCATTGCTCATGCTTGGAGGCACTCAAGTTAGTTAGCTTGAACATGGATTCGACTCGCGCTAATGCACTGTTGAACTTGGTCAATCAAACCAGCTGTTGTTGCACCTGAACGGGACCAAAGCACTAACCCGAACCAACTCAAGCTACTGGAATCAAACCGGTCCGCAGCTGATGCTTAAAAACCCAGAATGGCACGATGAACAATGGCTTGCGCTACTATTCATCGTGCCAATTCCTCATCCATCACGATCGGTAGCGGCGCAGGTCCCGTTCGCATCCCAGATTGGGGATCTCTTGCTCATCTTCTACCGACAGTTGTGTCTACCGACGTTTAAATCACGACAAACAGTTGCGATCGAGGGTGTTTTCCTAGATCGCTATTTTCCACTTCTGCGATCCGTGAGAAGCCACAAATCGAGGGTGTTTCCTAGATCTGTGGATTCCTTCCATCTGTGATGAGTTGGAGTTTTCCTGAAGCTTCGGTGCCCATTCCATAGCCATTCTTCCGAGCTATTGTTGAATCGGTCCGATCACTCGATTTCAGCATCGCAGCTCGATCCCTGCTCTATTCCTCATGATTCTAGGTCGTAAGCTTGAAGGGCGATCCCAGGAGCTTCGCACACCTTGACAACGTACGGGAGAGACTGCTAGAACCGGTGGAGAGCTCGACGGGTGTTCTCAACAGCTCCTCTGCTTGCAACAAAGAGAAGTGCACAGATTTGTGATTTGGAGTTGTGAACATTTTCTTCTTAACCTAGATCTAGATTAGTTGTTATAGATCAATTGTTCCTTCAATTTCTGATTGCACGAATACACCCCCATGCTAGTTTTTAGTTTGGATTTGATGCATTGTTAGATTTTGTTTAACTTTGTTTCATGATTTACAATTCTGCATTTAGGTTGCAGATTCGAATAAGTTTCAAGATCTAGGTTTATTTCTAACTGTTAGTGCAACTTAGAACTGGGTTTAATTGTTTTAGTTGAATTTTCAATAATGGATTTGAGTTGGTAATTGAATAGATAGTTTGATAGTTGAATTCTACATCATCGCTTCAGTGTTTGATCCTTGTTTGTTAGCTGAATTCGTTCAAATCAGATTCAATGGCTAGAGTTTTGAAATAAGTTCGTATTAAATACTCAATTGATTGAAACATTAGTTTAATTCTTATTCTTCTAGGTTTTATTTAGTTTGGTTTAATGATTGATGAAAAATAGAATTTATTTATGGTTCAGATGGAGTTCAATAATTGATTATGAGTCAGAGTTTTAGGGACATTTGATTAAACTACTTTGTTCTTTGGTAACCTAATAAGAGATTATATTCTAATTAGAGCTCATTTACTAGTTATCCTCGGAAAACACGACTTGAGACTCCATACTACATCTCTTATCTTAAGTATTGAAACGTTCCAATTTTAATTAATTTGATGCACCACGTGACATGTAATATGGTTGACACCAAATTTTGGCGCCGTTGTCAGGGAAACATAACTAGTAGAATGTGTTTGATTTTAGATTGTGCATCTCTTTAGTTTCTTTGTTCTACATTTTCTTTGTTTTCATAAGATATCTACTTGAATGTTCAATTAAATTATTTTCATGACCAGATCTTCGGTAGATAAATTGTTTGAGTTAGATCCAGAGATTGAGAGAACCTTCAGAGCTTTGAGAATTCAAGAGAAAATTTCAGAAGAATCAGAAAGTGCATTGCTATCTTCAGATAATTCCATGGTTGATCATAATAGAACTATGAAGGTGCTTGCAGCTCCTGATGAGGCTTTTAAATATTCATGCATCATTTATCCAACTCTAGCTGGTGATTTTGAGCTGAGATCTGGGCTAATTCATTTGCTTTCGAAATATCAAGGATTATCTGGAGAAGACCCAAATAGACATTTGCATGAATTCCATGTCGTTTGCTCAACCATGAAGCCACAAGGAATTTCAGAAGAGGATATCAAGCTAAGGGCTTTTCCATTTTCACTTACTGGAGCAGCGAAAGATTGGTTGTATTATTTGCCACCAGGATTCATCACTTCTTGGGTTGATATGAAGAAGGCTTTTTTGGAGAAATTCTTTCCAGCTTCAAGAACTGCAACTATTAGGAAGAGCATCTGTGGGATTCAACAAGTGGTGGGAGAGACACTTTATAATTATTGGGAGAGATTCAAGAAACTATGTTCAAGTTGTCCTCAACACCGAATCAGTGAGCAGTTGCTAGTCCAATACTTCTATGAGGGTTTGTTACCTATGGACAAAAGTATGATAGATGCAGCAGCTGGAGGAGCTTTAGTGAACAAAACTTCAGAGCAAGCAAGGGAACTGATTTTGAACATGGCTGAAAATTCACAGCAGTTTGGAAGTAGAGCACTCACTACTAGAGGAGTTGGTGAAGTTCAAATGGTTTCTAATGAACAAAAAGAGATAAGGAACTCGTTGATGGAATTAACCTCATTGGTGAAACAATTGGCCTTGAACAATGCTACTCAATCTTCTATGGTTCCAAATGTGCAATTTCCATGTAAACAAAATGTGGTTTGTAGTATTTGTTCAAGTCAAGATCATGTTTCTGAATTGTGTCTGAACCTCTATCAAGATGAGTCTTTGACAGCTTTCTCTAGGGCTCAATTCCAATAAAAATATGATCCTCATTCTTCCACATACAATCCGGGGTGGAGAGATCATCCAAATTTGAAGCATTCTATCAACAACCATCTTCAAATCAGCATTTCAGCCACACTTCCAGCAATTTCCAGCAACCTCAGCAAGGTTTCCAGTAGTAGAATCAGAATTTTCAGTATCATTATCATCCTACAAGTCAATTTCAGCAACCTTATCAACCCTATCAGTAGTTTCAAAACCAGAATCAACAATTTCATTCTCAAGATTAGAGCTTCCAGCAAGGGCAGAATTTTGGACAACAAGCACTTCCAGCACCTACAAGGTTGAGTTTAACTCAAGGAGGTTCTCATACTACTTCAAATTCAGATCCACAGCAAGCTAGATTGGAAGAATTGATGCAACAAATTCTTCAATAGAATCAGAACCAACAAAGAACAGGTTCTGCTCTTCAAAACTTAGAGAGGCAGATTGGGCAATTGGCTTCTAGCATAAATCAGATTCAAGAACAAGGATCTAGTAATTTACCTTCACAAACAACTCCTAATCCTAAAGGAAATGTTAATGCATTAACTTTGAGAAGTGGGGGAAGAGTTGCAGATCTTTCAAGTGAAGAAACTGCTGCTAAAATTTTTTCAGAAAACCAGCAATTTAATTCCAGCAGTGAAGAATTTCCAAGAGATCAGAATGTTCCATCTTCTCTAATCCAATTCTTGTCGATCCTTTGAACTTGGAACATGCACAAGGAAGTAGAAGTTTTATTCCGAGAATTTCCAGTAACATTTTGCCAACTGAATAGTTTCCAGCAGCAAATCTGGAAACTCAGGGTTTCAGAATTCAATTCAGAAAGTTACAGAGCCACATATTCCATTGCCTTTTCCTCAATGGAAAACTCAGCTAAGGAGGGATGTAGAAGAGGAAAAAGCTAAGGAATTTCAAGAGCTTGGGAACCTATTTAGCAAGGTGGAGGTGAATGTTCCTTTACTCACAATGATCAAGAAAATTCCAAAATATGCTAAATTTTTGAAGGATCTTTGTGTGCACAAGAAGAAGTTGAAAGGAAATGAGTTGATTAGCATGGGCAAGAACATATCTGCACTTCTTCAACCAGTTCCTCAAAAAAGTGAAGATCCTGGAGTGTTTACAGTTCCTTGCGAGATTGGGAGTAATATTTTTGAGGATGCCATGTTGGATTTGGGAGCTTCAATTAATGTGATGCCGAAATCAGTTTTTCAGACTATAGGAATTGGACCATTACAACCAACAAGAGTAGTCATTCAGTTAGCTGACCGCAGTCAAACTCACCCAGCTGGAGTTATTGAAGATGTATTGGTTAAGGTGAGAGAACTCATTTTTTCCTACAGATTTCTATATCCTTGATATGGAGGGAGACTATTTGGCTAGTAGATCTCCACTTATTCTAGGACGACCATTTTTGAAGACTGCAAGGACCAAGATTAATGTTCATGTGGGCACACTTTCCATGGAGATAGGAGATACAGTGGTCCAATTCAGTATTTTCGATGCTATGAAGCATCCTAGAGAGGATCATTCTATTCTTAGTTTGGATATTTCAGAGGATCTGGACAGTATAGATTTCTTTTCAGTGATTGATTCAGATTCAGATGCTGCAGAGGGTGGTATAGGTGATTTTTTATTTTCAGAAGAGGAGGATATTTCAGCCTTGGGAGTGGATGATGAGTCTAGTGGAGTATTTACAAGATAGAGAGAAGATGTATGCATAGGGGATTGCTTAGGAGAAGCTCTATCCCTAGGATCACCCAGAGAAGAAGAAGTATGTGTAGGGGATTGCTCAGCAGCATTACCCCAAGGATCACCATCTATTGATCAGGCATAGGACGAGTTCAAACCATTGCCTCCACACTTGAAGTATGTCTACTTGGGAGAGAATCAGCAGTTGCCTGTCATCATAGCCCAGAATTTAGAACCAGAACAAGAAAGCAGATTATTGGAAGTTCTGAGGCAACACAGGAGAGCCATTGGATGGACTTTAGCAGATATTCCTGGTATCAGTCCTTTTATTTGTATGCACAGGATTTATTTAGAGGAGGATGTGAAACCAGTGAGATAGCCCCAGAGGAGACTTAACCCACTGATCCTGGATGTAGTGAAGAAAGAGGTGACTAAACTTCTACAGGCAGGCATCATTTATCCTATTTCTGACAGTAAGTGGGTAAGTCCCATCCATGAGGTTCCAAAGAAATCTGGGGTGACAGTGGTTGCAAATGAAGAGAATGAGTTGGTGCCCACAAGAGTGAAGAATTCTTGGAGAGTTTGTATAGACTACCGGAAGTTGAATCAAGCAAGCAGGAAGGACCACTACCCCTTGCCTTTTATCGATCAGATGTTGGAGAGACTAGTGGGCAAATCACATTATTGCTTCCTTGATGCTTACACTGGATATTTTCATATTTGCATCCACCCAAAGGACCAGGAGAAGACTACCTTCACTTGCCATTTCTGTACATTTGCTTACAGACGCATGCCATTTGGACTCTGCAACGCTCCAGGAACTTTTCAGCGATGCATGGTCAGTATTTTTGGTTATTTATTAGAGCATTACATGGAGGCTTTCATGGATGATTTTTCTGTATATGGTTCATCATTTGATGCATGTCTAAAAAATTTGTCTAGGGTTTTAGATAGATGCATTGAGACTGATTTAGTACTTAATTTTGAAAAATGTCATTTTATGGTTGAGCATGGCATTGTTTTAGGACACATAGTCTCCAGGAAAGGAATTGAGATAGATCCTGCTAAAATTAGTGTTATATCTGTTAGTTAGAGCTCTAGAGCCAATCATATAATGATTGTTGTATGGACTCATTGTATCATATTCCTATATATATAAAAAGGCATTTGTTTTGGTTATTATACTTAATTGTATTGGTGCCAAATAACTAAGTATAATAGCGTCCTTGAATAGAAGGTTCCTATCTATATCAATCGATTGGTTGAATCGATAGTGAGATGATATAGAGAACACTACTCTTAATCATTCCTAGTCAAGTATTAACATTCAGGGACAATGTTAATGTGATGAGACTAGCATGTAGGTCAACTCGATTACTTGATCTCACAAGTCATAGATATAGAGATATCAAGTTGACACATGAGTATGCATTGGAGAATGTATACTGAATGACCCGCCATGAGAAAGTATCATGGATCGTTATATGAGTGTCATATACTTTCTCATGTGGCTATTAGTATGACTATTAGTCCTTCGACATGAAGTCACCATGGTTTCCTACATAAGGAGTTGCATACTTTGGCTTCGTCAAACGTCACCCGTAACTTGGTGGACTATAAAGGCGATTACTGTGTATGTAACAAGTTATGCAGAGGGATGTGAGTGATGTAGATGAGATCTATCCCTCCTATATAACGGGAGTGACATTGTTATTCTTGAAAGAGTGAGACCACTAAGTGTATGGCCATGCCCAAATGAGTCAATATGAGATATTGAGCTCATTTGATTATAGTGACTCTACTTGGAGTTCAAGATTTAGATTGATTAGAGGAAGATACGGTCTATGCCTCACATTGATCAATCTAGATGTCAAGGATAGAAGGACACTTGTCATATATTGTGAAGAGTTACAATTAGTAGTCACAAGGTGATGTTGGATCTCAACATTCTTGTAACTTGGGTAGTAATGATGTGTTGCTAGATACCGCTCATTACTTATGCTTCTAAATAGGTTTAGGAGCATTGCCAACATTACAAGAATCTATAGGGTCACAAACAAAGGGCAATTAGATGGATATTAGGTTCATTTGATGTACCTAGAGGATTAGGTTCATATGATGAACCAAATTGGATTAAGAGTAATCCAAATTAAATTAATTGAGTTGGACTCGATTTGATTTATATGTTCAATAGATCTAATTTAGATTATGTTTCATTGAATTAATTTAATCATTAAATAGAGATTCTTTATATTAAATTGATTTGAATCAAATGGTTAGATTTGATCAACCATGGGAGAGAAGTGGTCAAGTTTGACTTGACTTGAGAGGGAAGATGAAAGGTCAAGTTTGACTTGACCATTGCCACCTCATTTGTGAGTTGGCATTAATTGGGCCAATGATGATGTTCCACATCATCAAGGTTGGCTTATGTGTGTGCCTCATCATGAGGGAGATTAAGAGTTGTGACTCTTGTTATCCCATGGAGGTATATAACCTCTTTT
This sequence comes from Zingiber officinale, assembly GCF_018446385.1. Classification (NCBI taxonomy): domain Eukaryota; kingdom Viridiplantae; phylum Streptophyta; class Magnoliopsida; order Zingiberales; family Zingiberaceae; genus Zingiber; species Zingiber officinale. The sequence continues at coordinate 59,921,570 of NC_055998.1, read as the reverse complement.
CAATGTGGCCGGCCACTTTAACTCATTGTGGGAGTTTCATTTTGTTTGTGTAACTCCATCTTCTTCCTCCTCTCTTCTCTTCTCTCCCTCTCCTCCTCCTTGGCCAAACACCATTAGAGTGCTATGACACTCTAAGTGTTTTCTCCATCTCTATTGTTCGTGTGGATACGTATAGAGGTGTGTCCACTTGAACACACTCGAGATCCGGCAACTTTTGGACGAGCGGGATTCGCAAGGGCTTCGCTACAAGGGTAATCTCTTAACCATGTAGATCTAATGTAGATCTTGGGTAGAAAAACTTGTACATGTAAAATTTTATCTTCGCACGGATCCGGTGGCATGGGATTTCGGGGTTTTTGCAACGTAAAAGGCAGTTTTTGCGGCTCGAAAATCCCAACAGTGGTATCAGAGCCACGTGCGAACATGTACTTGTTTTAATTTAAATTTTATGAAAAATTAAAGTTCTATAAGTTTCTGTGATTTTCTAATTTTTATGGTTTTTATGAGTATTTTTGTCATAGAAGCGAAGCAACGAGTGCTAGGAAACTTGTAGGCTTCGACTACCGAGAAAAAATTTTTGAAACGGCAAGTTCTCACCCAAAATGTTTTGGGACAGCGGTTTAGGGCACTGAAAGATTATCGTGGGATACTCATGAGACTCATTTTACAAGAAGAGGTACTGCCCCTAACCCCGTAAGGGGTATTGTCCTGCGATCGCGCTCGAAATTCGCTAAACGGGATCGCTGGGAAATTGTTACTCATAAAATTGTAAAATTAGCAGTAAAATCACATAAATTTATATAAAATACATAATTTAGAATTATGTATGATATTGTGATAGTCATGGCCCAAAAACCCCAATTGGATTGGATAATTGTGTTATAATTCATAATATGACATGTGTGCCATTTTGTGTGGATGTGCGTGTTGTATATGATCGCAACCTGCGCGTCGTGCCTTCCTTTATTTTATATTCCTTTTGTAAATAGTTTAGACTCGAATGTAACTTGAGTTTCAAATTTGTAATATATAAAAATTGAAGCGGTGGAAGGTCCACTCGAGGAGGAGTTACGAGGAGGGTGCGAGCAACACATGGCGGTCAAAGGGAGGAGCTTGGAGAAGCTGTTATCCTTAGGTTGACTGTCCGATCTTCTCATTGACTTGAGAAGATCGTAGTAGGGCCATGACTAATCACAGTTTAATTAATTGCTTGTGTGTGTGTATGTGATGCATGCTAGAGTAGAGTAATTAATTAGTGCCACCACGATTAGATTAGATCTAAATCGAGTATATGATACACCACGATTAGATTAGATCTAAATCGAGTATATGATACACATCAACAATTAGATTAGATCTAAATCGCGTCAACTCGAAATGCCTACCATGCCGTGATACCCATCACTACCTCAATCACATGTTGTTGTTTAATCTGCCAAAGCAGAGCAACGCATATTATCTTGGTAGGGTGCGGAGGGACAATCTTGGTCCCGCCTATCAACACATGGGTGAGTCAAACTCAATTAGATTGAGCAAAACTAGTTAAACTCAATTGGATCGGGTTTAACTATATGCATTTTCCAATGGTTGGTAGATAGGTCAAAATCACATTTATATTAATTCTTGGGCGATTTAGCCAAAGCTAACTCATGTTTTAATATACATGCGGATCTTGATCCTATAAACAAGAGTTGCATAGAGATGTAATTAGTAATTAGTTACCTACTGATCATACTAAGTCTTGGGCGATTTAGCCAAAGCTAATTCAAGGCGTAGTATGATGTGGATCTTGTCCCACAAGAATTATAGCTAGTTGGTTAGAATCTAGTAGGTGTGGTTTGACCACATCCATGACTTGATTCCACAAAAGTTCTATAATTCAGTGGGAGCATCATTTAGTTAAAGGTCTAATTAAATGATTAGTGGAATATGATATTTATTTTCTGCATTTTTGTATTGTAGATTGTCATGTCGTCAAATACGAACACCTTCTCCCTGCGTTCTGTCCTTGATAAGGGCAAGCTCAACGGAGCTAACTTCCTTGACTGGTACAGGAACCTGAGAATTGCTCTCACTCAGGAAAGGAAACTGTACATCTTAGAGCAGCCCATTCCCGAGGCACCTCCTGCCACTGCCACGCGAGCTGACCGTGATGCTTATAAGAAGCATCAAGATGACGCATTAGATGTGTCATGTCTGATGCTCACGATGTTAGTTAGAGCCCTAGAGCCAATCATTTGATGATTGTTGTATGAACACGCTGTATCATATTCTTATATATATAAAGGCATTTGTTTATGGTTATTATGCTTACTTGTATTGATGCCAAATAACTAAGTATAATAGTGTACTTGAGTAGAAGGTTCTTACCTATATCAATTGGTTAGTTGAATCGATAGTGAGATGATATAGGGAACACTACTCTTAATCATTCCTAGTCAAGTATTAACATTCAGGGACAATGTTAATGCGATGAGACTAGCATGTAGGTCAACTCGATGACTTGATCTCACAAGTCATGGATATGGAGATATCAAGTTGACACATGGGTATTGATGTGCATAGATTATATATACTTTTATGCATGATTTGACGCACATCTACTTGTATTTCATTAGCATAATCTATGTTTATTGCACACTATTTTATTATAATGTCATACTTCCATCATATTTTGTTCGGAGATCTACTCTTTGCTTGTTTTGATTGATAGGATGCAATTTGGAGCAAAAACGGAGCTTAAATGAAGTCTAGAGTTTTCGGAGTGTCACGGGCAAGCAAAAATATAGTTTCCCAATTTTAGGCCATGTGGACACCACACCCTCATGTCAAGGCCGTGTAGGGGGCATGCTAAGGCCGTGTGAACTTCACACGGCCGTGTGAACATCACACGGCCGTGTGAAAATTCAGCACTGTAGACCAAAAATAAAATGATCATAACTTTCTGCTTGGTTGGAGTTATGAGCCGTTCCAGATATCAAAATGTAGATAACTTCAAGATCTACATCTCTTATGAAGACTTCAACCAGAGTAAACTACGTCCTGAAGGTCTAAAATGCGTTTCTATGAGACACGGCCTTGGCACACGGCCGTGTGGAATTCCTGCATTGCACACCAAGAGTAAAACAGGCATAACTTTGTGCTCCATTGGTGTTTTGGGCTGTTCTTTGAACCAATTTGTAGATAACGTCAATATATACAACTTTGAAGAAGACATAAACCAGAGAAAATCCCATCTTGATGGAGTAAAAGACGTTCCAATAAGATAGCTATGCAGGGGGGTGTGTGAGCCACATGGCCATGTGATGTAAGGGGGTGTGAGCTCCACATGGCTGTGTGAGCCACATGGCCGTGTAATGTTTCCAGAGGAGAAGTATGACATGGCCGTGTGAATCCACACGGCCATGTAACCTTAACAGAGCAGGAGAAGAATATGGTCGTGTGTGGCACACGACCGTGTAGGCCATCCAGTGTTGAAACCTTACATGACCGTGTAGATCTACATGGCCGTGTGCACCACATGGCCGTGTATGTGTAACGCCCGCCCCTCTGCTAGGGCGGGGTTACGGGAAAACATACATGTATATTAATCTATTTCTAAAGCAGCGGAAGTATTCATTAATATATTTTCTTAAGTTTATAATTTATTTTTCTTTTTAACACAAATAACTAATTAACTAACCATTTATGATCATATGAGCATGTTAAGCCTAATTTGAATTTTAAAAAAAAAAGTCATGATATCAATTCCCAACATAAACATGAATAAGTATTATATGTAATCATGCAAAACATAAACGTAAGATAGACATGGTCCATAACATGCATAAATTAACATAAGCAGATCTTTTTTTTTCTTAGCCGAGCCACCACACACACACATCTCTTGTCCCTCCTGCTGCTCCCTTAGTTTATCCATCCTTTACCTTTATCTGCGGTACAAGAAAAATAACTATAAGCGCACAGGCTTAGTAAGATCCTTTCCTACTCACAAAAACCATGTATCATAGCATAATCACATAAACATATAGTATGGAGTCATAAACATCTAAAACATCATATCATGTAAAAGTGCATCATAACATATCATATCATTCTACAAACCAAAACATCATGTCATATCATATCATAAAAGAGCATCATGTTATATCATATCATATCATAATGAGCATCATGTCATATCATATCATAACATAAAAGAACATCATGTCATATCATATCATATCATAAAAGAACATCATGTCATATCATATCATATCATAAAAGTATATGCAAGATGTCTTTAAAAAAACATGCGTCATGTCATGTGCAAGATGTGTTTAAAACAATATCATATAATACTTAAATATAATCTCAACATGAGGGCCCGACTATGTACCACATAACATAAATACGGGCAATCCCTAGGACGGGGTAGCTAATCCCGAACCTACTAGGGATACTAGGTCCGTACTACGTCCGTCGACCTAGGGGCGAACTAAGGAGCCCATCCCTTGGACACTAAGGTCCTGGTACAAGCCACATAAAAAGTAAAATAGCATGTCTTATTTACTTATCATATCATGAAGAGTGCTCTTAGTCCCAACAAGAAGGGAAGCAACTCTTAGGCCTTTACTTGTCTTATCATAAAGAGTGCTCTTAGTCCCAACTACTAGGGAAGCAACTCTTAGGCCTTTGCTTGTCATATCATAAAGCATGCATACTTGAGCATATAGCCTATCATAAGATTCATTATCATGCATGATTCATAAGCATACAAAAAGGAGCATATGACATATCATAGGGAAAACATAATCATGCATGGAAATTATTAACTAGCATCTCCTAATTCATATCATAACATGTGAGACACATAGTAAATCATGATTGGGTCTCTAACCCTAATTCCATAAAGTGGCCGAAACTTACAAGGTATTGAATCTAGGTTACAAGTAACATAAAAGCATGTGAACCCTAAACCAATTTCATATCATATACCATAAAGAATATCATGAGCATGTTTAGGTTAAGTTCCAAGCTTCCTAGGTCCTTGGTCTTGTTATGGCCGAAAGTTACCAAGCCTAGCCCTAGGTTACAAGCAACATAAAAGCATGTGAACCCTAAACCAATTTCATATCATAACCACAAAGAACATCATGAGCATGTTTAGTTTAAGTTCCAAGCTTCCTAGGTCCTTGGTCTTGTTATGGCCGAAAGTTACCAAGCCTAGCTCTAGGTTACAAGAAACATAAAAGCATGTGAACCCTAAACCAATTTCATATCATAAACCATAAGGAACATCATGAACATGTTTAGTTTAGGTTCTAAGCTTCCTAGGTCTTTTAATCTTGTTATGGCCGAAACTTGTCAAGCATGGATCTAGGTTAAAAACAACATAAAAGCATGTGAACCCTAAACCAATTTCATATCATATATCATACGGAACATAATGAGCATGTTTAGTTTAGGTTCTAGGCTTCCTAGGTCCTTTGATATTGTTATGGCTGAATGTTTAAGGAGCATGAAACTAAGTCTAAGCAACCTACAAGCATAAGAATATCAAGCTAACTTCATATCATATCATGAGGAAGAAACATGAGCATATCAAATTTGATTTTACGCTTTCTTAAACCCTTAATATCATCATGGCCGAAACCCTAAGTGGGATGCATCTAGGTTCCAAGCAACATGCAAACATGAAAACACTAAGAAATCTTCATACCATATCATAAGGAAAGTCATGAGCATGATGGATTAAATTTTTAAACTCTCCTACGCCTTCATTTCTATCATGGCCGAAACCTAGTAGGCATAGATCTAGGTTATAGGCAACATAAAAACAATATAATTCTAAACATAACTCATAACCTAAGTTACATATCATAAGGGACATCATGTGCATGTTTAGTTAGGTCTTAAGCCTTTCTAGGTCTTCTTTTCATGCCTTGGCCTAAAGTTTAAAGAACATGAACCTAATTTCTAAGCAACGTACAAGCATAAGAACACTAAACTAATCTCCTATCCTAGGGTACATATATCATAAGAAATATAGTGAGCATGTTTAGTTTAGGTCTTAAGCTTCCTTAAGTTTTTCTTTTTTTTTCTTTGTACTTGGGTGGCCGAAAGTTTCAAGAAACAACCCTAGGTTTTTAAGCAATCTAAATTCATGGAAACACATGAACAACTTGTACCACAGGTGAGGGGATACTTACTTCTTCTTGCTTGGTTTTTCTTAAAATAAGGTACCCTTGTGAAGATGAAGAAGAAAGCTTCTCCTCCTAGTTCTCCTTTTTGCTTCTCTTGCTTGTAAGGAGTAGATCTTGAAGACTCCTTCTTGTGGATTAGTTTTATTAGGGAGAAAACCTTATCTTGGATTCGGAAATGGAAGAGGGAAGAGTCCTAGTCTCGGTGGAGGAGGAAGAAGGAGAAAGAAGGAGGAGGAAGAAGAAGGAGGAAGAAGTAGCCAAACTTTCTTTCCCTTCTCTTCTCTCATTCCTATTTATTCTCAATGAGGATGAAAAATGTCCCAATTCATCCCCTTGATTCCTCTATTCCCTCACCCTCATTCATTCCCATGAAAATAGAAAGAGGAAGGAGAAAAAGACAACTTGTCTTTTGCTTGCTTCTTCTCTTAACCAAGAGGAAGAGGAGGAAAGCTACTTGATTTTCTCTTGCTCCCTTACTTAATCATACTCTTACTTTTATCTACAATTTCCATTCTTTTCTATTCATATATAATTCATAACTCTAGTGGTTATCATGCACCAATTTAGCTTTATCTATTATGAGAGGTTCATGGTTCAAGCCTTAACTTCTCTTTCTTTTTATTTCTTTTTGGTTCTATTTCCATTTCCCTTTTATTCTAAAAGAGAATACCCATATGTATAGCTTAAATATTTCGTGGGTGTTACAGTATGGATGGCAGAGAGGGGAAAGGCTCTGGCTGTGTGAACCACACAAGGGCATGCCTCGGGGCCGTGTGGCACCCGAAAGCCCCCCTCTATTTAAAGCATCTTTGAAGATTTGAAAGGGGATCTTCTCCCCTTTGGGAGAAAGCAAGATTTGGTGGATTCCTCCCATTCTTGGGAGGATTTTTGGGTGATCTAAAGGGAGATCTTGGCGAATTCGACTCCGGGAGCGAGGATTGGATCCGAAGATGGAGCTATATTGTAAATAAGTTTTCTTTCTCTCCTCTTCTTGGATTGGGATTGAAGATATGCTTGTAATCTTCTTATCTTTGGTTTTCTTTCTTTGTTTTATGGAGTAGATCTTTTTGTTCTAGGATGGAGGGAGTATTTGTAAGATAGATTGATGTAAACTCTTGTGGATGTGCCATTTCTTTGTTTCTATGATGTTGCCTAGTTTGTATCGATTGGATCTTGAATGATTAATTGTGATTAGGGATTAATTCTCATTCTTGATTGATTGTTTGGATATCTTATAGACTTTATAGAGATTAACCCTCACTCGATTTTCTGAGGGATCCACGTGACAGGTGCAAGCCCGTGTAAGGATGTTTGAGGGATAACCTTGAAGGGGAAATGAGAATATTCAAGAGGGTAGGATAGATTTTATGATTCAATCTTTGTATCTTTATGGGTTATGAAGCTATGAACTTCTATGTTGGTATCTGAGGGAAGCATAGTAATAGGTGCAATCCTGTGTAAGGACAACGTAGGGTCATATCTAATTTATCACATTTAGGTACATTTTTCAGTCCTAAGCCGGTTATCTATTGCAAGAGAGAACCGACAACCTTCTACAAATATTAGACAATTGAGAAATAAGAATTGGTAAACCATATACATTCAAGAGATCTTACAAACAAAACCAAAACTCCTAGAACCTCCCTTTATCATAACTCAAACCCCAAACTCTTGTTTGTTGATCTTTCATTTTAGATTTGTTTTTCATCCTTAACATTTGAAACCAATTGATTAGTTGTTTAGCTAATTCACTTTGAGATATTTCTAGTGCTTATTCCAGTCCCTGTGGATACGATAATCTTTTATATTACTTGCGACATTTCCGTACACTTGCGGAGAGCGAACAGGTATGCATTAGAGAATGTATACTGAATGACCCACCATGAGAAAGTATCATGGATCGGTATATGAGTGTCATATACTTTCTCATGTGGCTATTAGTATGACTATTAGTCCTTGGACTTGAAGTTACCATGGTTCCCTACATAAGGAGTTGCATACTTTGACTTCGTCAAACGTCACCCGTAACTGGGTGGACTATAAAGGCGATTACTGGGTATGTAACAAATTTTGTGGAGGGATGTGAGTGATGTAGATGGGATCTATCCCTCCTATATGACGGGAGTGACATCGATATTCTTGATAGAGTGAGACCACTAAGTGCATGACCATGCCCAAATGAGTCAATATGAGATGTTGAGCTCATTTGATTGAGTGAGTCTACTTGGGATTCAAGATTTAGATTGATTAGAGGATAACACGGTCTATGTCTCACATTAATCAATCTAGATGTCTAGGATAGAAGGACACTTGTCATATATTGTGAAGAGTCACAATTAGTAGTCACAAGGTGATGTTGGATCCCAACATTCTTATAACTTGGGTAGTAATGATGTGTTGCTAGATACCTCTCATTACTTATGTTTTTAAATGGGTTTATGAGCATTGCCAATGTTATAAGAACCTATAAGGTCACACACAAAGGGCAATTAGATGGAGATTAGATTTATTTGATGAACCTAAAGGATTAGGTCCATGTGATGAACCAAATTGGATTAAGAGTAATCCAAATTAGGCTAATTGAGTTGGACTCAATTTGGTTCATGTGTTATATGAGTCTAATTTGGACTTAAACTCATTGAGTCAATTTAATTCAATGAATAGAGATTCATTAAATTAAAATTGACTTGAACCAATGGTTAGATTTGATCAACCATGGGAGAGAAGTGGTCAAGTTTGACTTGACTTGAGAGGAAGATGAAGAGTCAAGTTTAACTTGACCATTTGCCACCTCATTGGTGAATTGGCAAAGAGTGGACCAATGATGATCCTCCATATCATCATGGTTGCTTATGTGTGTGTGCCACCTCATGAGGGAGATCAAGAGTTGTGACTCTTGATATCCCATGGAGTATAAAACTCCTCCTTTAGTGGCCGGCCACATTCAAGGGTGTTGAATGTGTTTGTGTGCTTAGTGTAACTCTCATCTTCTTCCTCAAGCTCTCTCTTCTCTCCCTCTCCTCCACCTTGACCGAACCATTCAAAGGTGCTAGCACACCTTTTTGTTTGGTTTCTCTATCTCTTGCTTGTGTGGATACACATAGAGGAGTATCTACTTTGATACTCTCGAGATCCGGTGAACCTTGGATGAGCGGGATTAGCGAAGGGCATCGCATCAAGGGTAAAGCTCTTCTCCTTTGTAGATCTAGTTTAGATCTAGGCTAGAAACTCGTACTCGAAGTTTTACGCAAATTTTATTTCTTCACATGGATCCGGTGGCGAGGTTTCGGGGTTTCCACAACGCAAAAAGCGGTTTTTGCGGCCCGGAAAACCCAACACGTGACCATGAACTTTGAGCTTCAAAAGCAACATGAGTTGATGGGAGCTTATGATATGGTTGAACATCTTTGTCAACTATATCAAGGACAAGCTAGGCACGAGAGATTCGAGATCTCTAAGGCACTGTTTCAATGCAAGATGCAAGACTGGACTCCCATAGGTCCATATGTACTCAAGATGATTAGGTACATAGAAAACCTACAGAGGTTGGGATTCCCCCTTGGCCAAGAGCTGGCCACTGATTTGGTCTTGCAATCCTTGCTAGAGAGCTACAGTCAATTCATCATGAACTACAACATGAATGAAATTGATAAGCCACTGCATGAACTTCTGAGTATGTTGAGAACTGCTGAGATCAACCTTAAAAAGGTAAAGCCCAACTCCATTTTGATGGTGCAAAAGGGCAAAGGCAACGGCAAGCCTAAAGGTAAGGGAAAGTCCTAAGCCAAGGGCAAATGCAAGGCACTGAAACCCAAAGGAGGGGTCGCCAAGGACGCTACCTGCTTCCACTGCGGTCAGATCGGGCACTGGAGGATGAATTGCAAAGTCTACTTGGAAGATCTTAAGAAGAAGAGAAGTGAGACTTCTACTTCAGGTATATATGTAATCGAAGTCAATCTATCTATTTCTTCATCATGGGTATTAGATATCGGATGTGCTTCTCACATTTGTACTAATGTGCAGACATTGAGAAATAGCAGGGCATTGATGAAGGGTGAGGTGGACCTACGAGTAGGCAATGGAGCATGGGTTGCTGCTGTTGCTGTAGGGACTTACTATCTATCTCTGCCCTCTGGGCTTGTACTAGAACTAGATGAATGTTGTTATGTGCCTGCTCTTACTAAGAACATAATTTCAGTTTCTTGTTTGGACAAGAAAGGTTTTTCATTTATAATAAAGAACAAATGTTGTTCAGTTTATTTAAATGATATGTTCTATTGCAGTGCACCTCTAATGAACGGACTCTACATTCTAGACTTAGAGAACCCCATCTATAACATAAATACCAAAAGGTTTAAATCAAATGAAATAAACCAAACCTATCTCTTGCACTGTCGCTTAGGTCTTATAAATGACAAACGCTTATCCCAGCTCCATAAAGATGGTTTGCTGGACTCATTTGATTTTGAATCATATGAGACATGCGAGTCATGCTTACTGGGCAAGATGACCAAGACTCCCTTTAGTGGACACAGTGAGAGAGCGACTGACTTGTTAGGACTTATACATAGTGATGTATGTGGCCCTTTCAATGTCGCTGCCAGAGGTGGTTATAGGTACTTCATTACATTTATTGATGACTTCAGTAGATATGGTTATGTGTATCTGATGACACATAAGTCAGAATCCTTTGAAAAGTTCAAAGCATTCAAGAATGAAGTACAAACTCAGCTTGGCAAGAGTATTACGATACTTCGATCAGATCGAGGAGGTGAATACCTTAGCCATAAGTTTCGTGACTATCAAGCTGAGTGTGGGATTCTATCCCAACTCACTCCTCCTGGAATACCACAGTGGAATGGTGTATCTGAAAGGAGGAATGATACCCTATTAGATATGGCACGGTCTATGATGAGTCACACAGATCTTCCTACATCTCTTTGGGGCTATGCTCTGGACACAGCAGCCTTCATACTCTACCGTGTTCCATCCAAGGCTGTGATAAAGACATCATATAGGATATACACTGGGAGAGATGCCAGGCGTCTTTTATGAGGATTTGGGGTTGTGAGGCTTACATTCGACTTCAAGTCTTAGATAAACTAGGACCCAAATCCGATAAGTGCTATTTTATAGGATATCCCAAGGAAACGAAGGGATATTACTTCTACATTCGTAGTCAATACAAAGTAGTTATGGCTAAGACTGAGGTTTTTCTAGAAAGGGACTTTGTTTCTAGAAAAACTAGTGGGAGTAAGTTCAATTTTGAAGAAGTTCAGGATATGGACCATAGCACTGAAGCCTTGATGGAAGTTGAACTGGAACCATAAAGTGTTGTGGATAATGAGATCGTTCCACAAGGAGTTGAGGAACAACAACCAGTTCGAGTAGACATATCTCTTCGCAGGTCTGATAGGGTACGTTGTCAGCCTGAGAGATACTCATTTCTCTTGTCTGACCATGATGACGCTATGCTCATTGAGAATGAGCCTACCTCCTATCAAGAAGCTGTGATGAGACCAGATTCTGAGAAATGGCTAGAGGCCATGAGATCCGAAATGGAATTCATGTACACCAACCAAGTATGGACTTTGGTTGTCAAACCCATTAGGTGTAAGTGGGTCTTTAAGAGAAAAACTGACATGGATGGACTTATATATAAGGGTCGTCTGGTAGCTAAAGGTCTCACGCAAATTCATGGTATTGACTATGATGAAACTTTTTCTCCACACTACAACAAAAACCCTCATAGACATTGGTTTTCCACCGGTGTCTATTTCATTTTCGACCGATGTCTATGAAGCCGATGTTAAAAGTCTGTCATTTTAGACATCGGGTTAAAACCGATGTAGTATCACTTAACGACACCGATCTTCGAATCGGTTATTAACCGGTGTAGTATCACTTAACGACATCGTTTCATCAACGGTGTAAAACCGATGTAATATTGTATGTTAATAACACCAGTTTTGGCAGCGGTAAATGACTGACGTAATATTAGTTAATAACACCAGTTTTGCAGCGGTGGAAAACCGATGTAATATGTATATTTTTTAACAGCACAAATTTGATTTCTGAAACAATGAAAAACCGACAATAATAAAAAAAATACACAAATATTCACAAATTATACAAATATTCTTCATTCAACAATATCCATAAAATACACAAATATTCACAAATTATATAAATAATCTTCTTACAACAGTATCCATAAAATACTCAAACATTCTTTTTACATCAAAAGCTAGCTAATAGATATCAAAATCAAGGTAGAACATTCTTTTAATAACACAACAAGGTAGAACCGCACTTTAAATGTAATCTAGCATGCATTCAGCCCACTCGAACCGCACTTCATCAATTTCAACTCTGGAGTACTTGAGATTTGTAAACTGTAAAAACACATAAATAATATATTAGTAAACCAAGACTAAAAATCATAGTTGAAAAAGTAGTAAGAGCATCAGGTAACAAGATGACTAATTGGAATGCTTAAAAAGAAAAACATTCATCATTTATCTCAACCACATCATATAGTGATAGATCTATCATTCCTGGTGGCTGCAAGATAACTACGGTCTTATCGGTGTCGTCAACTTCTCTGACATGCTCAGGGTCTTCAGGGAGCAGCTTCTGCCATGACCTAGCCTTCTGGCATGGCAAAGAGTTATCCATTCCCAAACATTGCTTTGCTCTTCCACCCTTCAGTTTTTTCTAGTGTGGTGTTTCCACTGATCTGTCTCTTCTTCAGGTTTCCTCGCATTCCAAAAGTTCTTGGGGTTCATATCCACTTATCATCTACCATCTCATAAATATGTATTTCAAAACCCTTGTCTGTTATGTATTATTGATATCTGTGTTATGTTGAACTGATCTGCCCAACAACTTAACTTTGGACTACTATTTTGTTGGAGCCACTCTGATAGTTTGATTACAGGATAGCTTTCTACCACATGCAACAGGCACATTTGTCAGCTGGGAACCATGCCATAGCCCTCACTGTCATTATGCAAAAGGCAGCAAAGTGACAAGAGAAAAAAAGAAGACAAATCAGAAAGCACACACAACTCTTTCTGTTCCTTTTCAGTTTTATAACACTACTGATTGACATTGATGGAGCTGCCTCTGCTCAAAGTTCAAAATGCTGTGAAAATAGCCACCTCTGAATTGTTGAACCAGTAAAGAGACTGAGCCAGAAAGAATCGATAGGGATGGGATACTCTGTGCATTTGAACAATCCACATGATGCATGCATAGCTGCAAAGATACTTAATAACCTTATCCACCACAGATACCTACTAGCCACAATTAAGATTGAAGGATTTCAATGATGCATAAGATTTATCATTTGTATAACTGATTTGATTACTTTGGCTCAAGATATATCATTGCATCACGAGGCCATAAAAATTTAGCACTTAATCTGATATTGAAACAATAAAAATTTCTCCTGTAATGACACAATGGTAAGTAGTTATACAGGCAAAAAAATAATGAGATTTCTAGATAAGAAAAATGTTGTTATGAAATTGATCTATTCATTACTTTGGATACTGAGATAAGAACTTATATTAATAAACAGTACAAATAAAGGACCATGTGATCATAGACAATAGAGAACTCATTACATCGAATGAAGGGGAAAACATAGATAGTGCAGTGTGCACATTATGATGAGCAAGAACAATACTTAAGTAACTCTGACTATTGTCTGCCATTAGTCTAGTTCTAACCCTAGATCAAGGAAATGGTACTAAAATCTATAAAGTCTCAATTATTTCAAACTACATGCTGAATATTCTTTCATAACATAAAGGAGACACTTGTTGACAAGATGTGTTATACACATAAGCCTTAGCACAAAGGGTCATAGCTCTCTTCAAAATCTCGATAACAAATTGAGGGATCAAAGTGAAAGGACTGCATTCATACAAGAAGTGAAAGATTTTTTACAGCATTAATCAGATGAATCCTTATTAACTCTATTCTTGCTGTTTCAGAAACTTTACAAGTTAAGCTTCAAGACACTCCAATTCGGTATGAATGGTTTTCCATGCTAAAAGTATATGTTCTCAATGTATCGATCTTTGTCACCTTTTTATTTTTTTACAAGGATAAAAATAATGAAGAAATCAGTTCTAAATTAAGGCAAGATAACAAACAGTAAGATCTATACTTTTCACATCTTTTCAGCAAGCTCAACATGTGCAGACTTTACATTATAATCACTTCCAGTTTTGGTCAGACCCTGCCAAAGAAGGTAGAAAAACTTGAGTTCATACACAAATGTTAAAATATGATCTTATATCACCGAGATGGTAATGTTGTCTGCAATTGGAAATTGCCTTTGTTATAACCAAAAGAGACAAATCCACACGGTTCATTAAAAGATCTGAAATTGTGTTCTTCACATATTGAACTGCGCTAGGAATATCTCGATCAATTAGTATCTTGTGTAGGCATTCGTTTACCAGATTCTTTACCAACAAACAGTTGTCTCTTCTGGTTGTCTCGATGTCTGTTGTTAAGAAATTGAATGCCACTAAATCATGTTTTTTCAATAACTATTAAATAGTTCAAATACTTACCTTTTGTGTCCATTTTGTCTCCCAAAGCTGATAGAGACTTATTGATGAATTGAGATTCCTTCAGCTTCTCTCCTTCTACTTCAATCTTGCCAAGACGCTCACTACCAGCTAAAAATGTCAGGCAGAAATCTAACAATCTTTCTATAAATGACAATGTAAAGAAGGATCATAATCAAACAAAAAAGCATAATTTGAATGGAAAACAGGAAGAAACTCATGGGTGAGAGTGGCTACTCAGCATGCTGACCATGGCCTTCCGCATGAGGCTGGCCAGCGACGTGCGCATGAAGCGTTTGGGCGTCCTCGGCATGCGCGGATGCCCAACACAACTTCATAAATATTATTCTTTAGATATGCATCCCATCTTGATGGCCATCTGATGTCACTTTTAACAAATACAACTTCATAGGTAAAAGAAATCTTCTCCTGCTCCCGAATGGTCTGAGACTTGTCAAGCTCCAATGGACAGCTCACGGACTCAACTTTATCATACATGTTCAATTTCAGCATTGCCCGTAGATTGTCAAGTATCATGTTCACTTGGTAGAGATCATGTGTCCTCTGCTTCAAAAGTTTAACCTCATGTTCATTCAATGCATTAGTGGTGCACAAGTAAAGTGATTCATTAACATTAACATGGAATCGGTATGGAGAGTTATCAATCTGGTCACCCATGAGAAGCTCACCCAAATTCTCTGCACTCCTTTTGATTCCACCTTGTGGATGGCAATATGGAAGGTTGTAATAGCTATATGGGAGCTCAGTCTCAATGGAGGTGAGGGAATTAACTTTGGCATATATTCTCTCACCAGGTATGTAGGAAAATAACTCCATAAGTTTTCATATGATGTATGCCAATAGATTAAAAATATATAGTTCAGACTAACATGTGTCTACTTCAGCAATTAGCAGCCATTTTTACTGCATAAGGTAACAACACAACAACAGAAAATGGAAAAAGAAAAGAGAAACTATACCTGCAAACGTAACTCAGATTCAGTGAATGCTCCTATTCGACGAAGATGCGCAACAATCCGCAGACATTCAGGCAACTGTATGACATTTTTGTTTTCAAGAACTTAGTTATGTGATTCCAATGAAAAGAATTGTCTTATAGGAGATATGAGACAAGTAAAATGGAATGAACCAGCATGATGCACTATAAAACACTAGAGAGATCTTAAAATGTTTAGACAAAACCTGAATGTTTGAACGAAGTTTCTGAAGAAGCTGGGATAGCATAGATTGCATCGTCTTTCTAACTTCTGCTTCCAATGCCTGAGTGACAGGTAACCTTCATTCCAAATATCAATGCATAGGTATTATCATGAATGAAACCAGCAGACTATTTCATTACCCAATAACAATGGTGCAAGTTTTGGATCAGAGAGAGACTTACTCGACATGCATTTTTGAAAACTTGCTGACGGAAGCTTCAAGGTCAAGGGCTTCCTCATAGTTGCCATTCCTTATACATCTGGATCACATGAATGCATGATTACATTTTACAACAATTAACATGGATTCACCAAATAAGCGTATGATTAGAGTATGGGTGATTGGCTTACAAAGACAAAATCCTTATGTTTTCATGAAATATAATCCTTTTTGCTCACAAATAGATTAATAATGAAGAAGCTGCAACAGAAGGGATTTGAAGCAGCCTGCATTTATAGTTATTTAGACATTGAAGTAGTAGTCAACAAGCTTCATTATTTTATATGTGAAAGTAAAATAAAATTGCAGAAATGCTTTGGATTAAAAGAATATTCCTACTTGCATACTCAACCTGAAAATCTAAATTATCTTCCTTTTTCATGCAACAGAAACATAGAATTCTAAGTATAACAGAGCATTAATACAGACATTGGGAACCAATACCAAGATGATAGGTAAGAAACAGAGAAGATTTGTCGATTAAATGAGATACGGACTACACATTGTTTCTTCAAAAGCTTAAAATTTCCGATATAAGAACTAGATATCTTGTTCTTAATGTTCAGGTTGCTAGTACGGAATGAATGCCTTAAAATTGCCAAAGCAAAGCTACCGATAATCAGGTGAAAGAAGAGGACTACTTCAATACCCCTTTTCGAGGAGGAGAAAGAGGAGGCTTGGGAAGAAGAGAGGGCGAGTCGTCTCACAGTTGCCTGCATCTGTGCTCCTCGACGAGTGGCACATGAAGATCATAGACAAACAGCGGTCATAAGCTGAAAGAGCATCATCATGAGAGCACACTGGTGATGGAGATCCACGCGAAAAAGAGACTATTCCCTGACGCCGACTGGAGTTGCCGTTCGCCGCCGCTAGTTGGAGGGAGAACGATTCATAGCAAGCTAGATAAATTGAAAAGCGAAGTGCTGGAGGCGAGGGGTAGCATGGCGTAGGTCGACGATTCGTTTCTCCTGGAGGCGAGAAGAGGAATGGAGGCCGAAGAAGGAGGACCTAGGGTTTATGGAAGAAAGTAAGGAAAAATTACCGGAATGCGAAGAAGGACTCCAGCGGTGGCAATGAATGCTGGATCGGAGATGGATGAAGGAAAAACTATCGGAATACGAAGAAGAGCTCCTCTTCTCACCCAAAGGGAGGAGTTGGAGGAGATGCAGTGTGGTTGGACGAAGAAGCAAGGGCGTCGTGTCAACCAAAGGGAGGAGTTGGACGGAGAACGAAAGGAAGGGGCGTCGATCTAGGAAGGGGGAAGAGGGAGATGAGGTTGAGAGAGATGGTCGGAGGTTTAGGTTTAGGTTTAAGCTGAGAGAGATGGTCGGAGGTTAAGGTTTAGGTTTAGGCGAGAGGTCGCGCGGAGGAAGGGGCGCGATATAGATTTAGGTTGGAGGGAACTTCACAGTGTTGCAAATTTTGGCTGTGGGAATATTAAAATATTTTATTTTGGTTCTTTAACACCGGATTTTAAAAACCGCGGTTAAAATCGGTGTCTATTAACGAAAAAAAGGGCGCTCATAGACATCGTCTAAAAAATCGATGTCTATGAGCTAAAATCTGTGCTCATAGACACCGGTTTTTGGAGAAACCGGTGTAAAATACTCAAAGACATCGGTTTTTGCTTAAAACTGTTGTTGTTTCACTGATGTCTATGAGGGTTTTTGTTGTAGTGCCAGTAGCGATGTTTAAGTCCATTCAGATCATGCTTGCTATTGCAGCATGCCATGATTATGAGATCTGGCAGATGGATGTCAAAATTACATTTCTGAATGGAAACTTACTCAAGGATGTGTACATGACATAACCTGAGGGTTTTGTAGATCCACAGCATACTGGCAGAGTATGCAAGCTGCATAAGTCCATTTATGGACTAAAGCAAGCTTCTGAGAGCTGGAATCTTCGATTCGATGATGCAATCAAATAGTTTGGTTTTATTAAGAATGAAAATGAACCTTGTGTCTACAAGAAGGTTGTAGAGAACACAGTTATTTTCCTTGTATTGTATGTGGATGACATACTACTCATTGGGAACGACATACCTTTACTGCAGTCTGTAAAGACTTAGCTAGGGAATTATTTCTCAATGAAGGACTTAGGTGAAGTAACCAGTATTTTATGCATACAGATCTATAGAGATAGATCTAAAAGGTTGCTTGGCCTAAGTCAGAGTACATATATTGACAAGGTATTACTACGGTTTGCCATGCAGAATTCCAAGAAGGGATTTCTGTCGATGTCACAAGGTGTGAGTCTTTCAAAGACTCAAAGTCTCTCTTCTAGAGAGGAGAGAGTCTGCATGGATGCGATCCCTTATGCCTCAGCCATAGAATCTATCATGTACGCCATGCTATGTACTCGTCCTGATGTTTCGTATGCTTTAAGCATGACGAGCAGATACCAGTCAAATCTAGGTGAAAGTCACTGGATAGCAGTCAAGAATATTCTTAAGTACTTAAGACGGACTAAAAAATATTTCTTGATATATGGAGGCGATGATGAGCTAGTTGTAAAGGGTTACAATGATGCCAGCTTCTAAACTGGCCAGGATGATTATAGATCGCAGCCTGGGTTCATGTTTTGCTTAAATGGTGGTGCTGTGAGCTGGAAGAGTTCGAAGTAGGACACAGTTGCTGATTCTACAACAGAGGCCGAGTATATTGCAGCATCAGAAGTAGCAAAGGAGGTAGTTGTGATCCGGAAGTTCATTACTGAGCTTGGGGTGGTTCCTAGCATAGCCGATCCGATAGAGCTCTATTGTGACAACAATGGAGCAATTGCATAGGCTAAGGAACCTCGCTCACACCAGCAGACCAAACACATACTACGACGCTTCCATCTCATTCGAGAGATCATCGATAGAGGAGATGTGAAGATTTGCAGAGTACCCACAAAGGCTAACATCGCAGATCCCATGACCAAGACTTTGACACAGAGAAAGCATGATGGTCACACTAGGTCAATGGGCCTTAGAGCCTACATTGATTGGCACTAGTGCTAGTGGGAGATTGTTAGTTAGAGCCCTAGAGCCAATCATATGATGATTGTTATATGGACTCATTGTATCATATTCCTATATATATATAAAGGCATTTGTTTTGGTTATTATACTTACTTGTATTGGTGCCAAATAACTAAGTATAATAGCGTCTTTGAGTAGAAGGTTCCTATCTATATCAATCGATTGGTTGAATCGATAGTGAGATATATAGAGAACACTACTCTTAATCATTCCTAGTCAAGTATTAACATTCAGGGACAATGTTAATACGATGAGACTAGCATGTAGGTCAACTCGATGACTTGATCTCACAAGTCATGGATATAGAGATATCAAGTTGACACATGAGTATGCATACATGGATATAGAGATATCAAGTTGACACATAGGTATGCATTGGAGAATGTATACTGAATGACCCGCCATGAGAAAGTATCATGGATCGTTATATGAGTGTCATATACTTTCTCATGTGGGTATTAGTATGACTATTAGTCCTTGGACCTGAAGTCACCATGGTTCCTTACATAAGGAGTTGCATACTTTGGCTTCGTTAAACCTCACCCGTAACTGGGTGGACTATAAAGGCGATTACTGGGTAGGTAACAAATTATGTGGAGGGATGTGAGTGATGTAGATGGGATCTATCCTTCCTATATAACGGGAGTGACATCGTTATTCTTGATAGAGTGAGACCACTAAGTGTATGGCCATGCCCAAATGAGTCAATATGAGATATTGAGCTCATTTGATTATAGTGAGTCTACTTGGAGTTCAAGATTTAGATTGATTAGACGATGACACGGTCTATGCCTCACATTGATCAATCTAGATGTCAAGGATAGAAGGGCACTTGTCATATATTGTGAAGAGTCACAATTAGTAGTCACAAGGTGATGTTGGATCTTAACATTCTTGTAACTTAGGTAGTAATGATGTGTTGCTAGATACCGCTCATTACTTATGCTTCTAAATGGGTTTAGGAGCATTGCCAACGTTACAAGAACCTATAGGGTCACACACACAAAGAGCAATTAGATGGAGATTAGGTTCATTTGATGTACCTAGAGGATTAGGTTCATATGATGAACCAAATTGGATTAAGAATAATCCAAATTAAACTAATTGAGTTGGACTCGATTTGATTCATATGTTCAATGGATCTAATTTAGATTATGTTTCATTGAATCAATTTAATCAATGAATATAGATTCATTATATTAAATTGATTTGAATCAAATAATTAGATTTGATCAACCATGGGAGAGAAGGGGTCAAGTTTGACTTGACTTGAGAGGAAAGATGAAAGGTCAAGTTTGACTTGACCATTGCCACCTCATTTGTGAGTTGGCATTAAGTGGGCCAATGATGATGTTCCACATCATCAAAGTTGGCATTATGTGTGTGCCACATCATGAGGGAGATCAAGTGTTGTGACTCTTGATATCCCATGGAGGTATATAACCTCTTTTCAATGTGGTCAGCCACTTTAACTCATTGTGGGAGTTTCATTTTGTTTGTGTAACTCCATCTTCTTCCTCCTCTCTTCCATTCTCTCCCTCTCCTCCTCCTTGGACGAACACCATTAGAGTGCTATCACACTCTAAGTGTTTTCTCCATCTCTATTGTTCGTGTGGATATGTATAGAGGTGTTTCCACTTGAACACACTTGAGATCTGGCAACTTTTGGACGAGCGAGATTCGCGAAGGGCTTCGCTACAAGGGTAATCTCTTAACCATGTAGATCTAATGTAGATCTAGGGTAGAAAAACATATACATGTAAAATTTTATCTTCGCATAGATCCGGTGGCATGGGATTTCGGGGTTTCCGCAACACAAAAGGCGGTTTTTGCGGCTCGAAAATCCCAACAATATCTTCCTTATCTTACCCCGCATGCGTGTGGGATGTTCGAGCTTTTCTTGGTCATGCAAGATTTTACAGTAGATTTATTAGAGATTTCAGTCAGATTGCTCTTCCATTATCTCATTTGCTTTAGAAAGATGTGGAGTTTCATTTTGATTAAAAGTGTAAGGAGGCTTTTCAGAAATTGAAGGAGGCATTAAGTTCTGCACCTATTATCAGGCCACCAGATTGGACTCTACCATTTGAGCTTATGTGTGATGCTTCAAATTTTACTATAGGGGCGGTTTTTGCGTAAAGAGTAGATGGAGCACCACATGTTATCTGCTATGCATCGAAAACCTTGGATTTAGCTCAAGCGAATTACACCACTACAGAAAAAGAGCTTCTTTCCATTGTTTTTGCTTTAGATAAATTTTGATCATATCTACTTTGTTCTCACGTGGTTTATTTTCTGATCATGCAGCTTTGAAGTTCCTCCTCAAGAAGCCAGATGCTAAACCTAGATTGATTAGATGGATGCTTCTCCTCCATAAGTTTGATTTGGAGATTCGAGATAGGAGTGGGAAGGAGAACTTAGTTGCAGATCACTTGAGCAGAATTGAAGGGGACTTGGATCATACGACTATTGATGATGATTTCAGAGATGAGCAGCTTTTTCGGATGCATGGTGAGTTTTCATGTTATGCAGATCTGGTACACTTCTTAGTGGGTCAAGTTTTTCCTGCACAATTTTCAAAAGCTCATAAGAACAAATTGAAAAGTGACTCGAAATATTATGTGTGGGATCATCCTTATTTATGGAAATTTTGTAGTGATCAGATCATTAGGAGATGCATACTTGATTGTGAGTGACAGTCTGTGCTTGCATTTTGTCATTCATCTGAGTTTGGAGGGCATTTTGGACCTTAGAGGATTGTTAGGAAAGTCTTGGAGTGTGGTTTTTATTGGCCTACTATTTTTCATGATGCCTATGTTTTTTTTAGATCATGTGATAGGTGTCAACGGACTGGGAACATAGGACCTAGGAATGAAATGTCTCAATACTACATGCTATTTTGTGAGATATTTGATATATGGGGTATTGATTTCATGTGTCCATTTCCTGTTTCTTTTGGATTTTCATATATTTTGTTGGCATGTGATTATGTTTCCAAATGGGTGGAGGTCATTCCCACCAGGACTGACGATTCTTCAGTTGTTGTGAGTTTTGCCAGGACACATATTTTCTGTAGGTTTGGAGTGCCCAAAGCAATAATTAGTGATCAGGGAACACATTTTTGTAACAGACTCATGAAGGAAATGCTGAGTAGATATGGGGTTTCACATAGAGTTTCAACTCCTTATCATCCCCAAACAAATGGACAAGCTGAGGTGTCAAACAGAGAAGTGAAGAGAATTTTAGAGAAAACTGTGAGGCCTAACAGGAAAGATTGGAGTAAGAGATTAGATGATGCACTTTGGGCTTACAGAACCGCTTTCAAAACTCCTATAGGGATGTCTCTGTTGGTGCAAGTTGCACCAGAATCAAACCTGAGTTTTGATGTTGTCAAAGGTTTAAGTAAAGTCTTGTTATGATCTAACAAGTTGACTGAGTGTGCAAGATGTTTAATCAACCATAAAATTCCTAGTTGGAGGCTAGGCGGAGAAATCTTAACAGATCGTGGAACCCAGGTGCAAGTCTAAGGAGGTCGAGAGGACCTGAAGCTTGGCAGTATGATCGAGAGGTCTGGAGGACCTAAGATCAAGGGAAAAGTCCTGGCGAGCCGATCAATGCTGAGTGAAAAGTCCAAACTAGATCTGGAGGATCAAAGTTTGGCAGGTAGGTTGAGGTAAACAAACTGGAGGAGCTATAGTGAGGTCGGGTTCCCAAAAGGACCAACCTTAGGTCGCTGATCCAACTGAAGAAACCGGGAAGGTTTCCAAGTTGAGATCAAGATAGTTATACTGTCTTTTAATATTATTCTTGCATTATACTATTATTGTGCTAATCTCTGTTTTACAGGATGTTTTGCCTATTATTGTTCTGCAGGTACTGCACGATCAGTCGACCGAACCAGAGGATCAGTCGACTGAAACAGAAAAGTTCTGTTCAGTATTCAGATCAAACCAAAACATAGTCCGATTAAAGCTTGATCGGACGATCGAACAGTAAGATCGGTCAACCGAACCAGGGTGACTCAACAAAGGACAGCTCATCAGCAGCGATCAGCAATTCGCAGGAAAGGAAAAAGTTGATCGGTTGACCAAACCAGAGGACCGGTCGATCGATCCAATCAGCATTAAACAACATTAAAAGAAGATCTCTGGCAGATTTTGACGAACAAGGAAAAGGCTAGTTTGGTCGACCAAAAAGATGGTTCGGTCGACCGAACTATTAAAGACCAGTAAATGCAAAAGATCGAGCCAGCTTCGAACTTCAGCCCGGAAGGAAGGGAGCGGGTTCGGTCGATCGAACAGTGGGATCGGTCGATCGAACCTCCAGTACACCTATAAAAGCAGGCTCGAAGACAAAGGCCAGATAGAACTTTCTGATCATCTTCAAGTCTTCTCTCTGCGTACGGATTGTGCTACAAGTCATCGACACCGTAAATCTACTCCGTCCGGAAGTACCGACCGAGCTTCAACCTACACACATAATTGTCGGTATATTTTCATATTACACTTAATTTCAATAAGATATTAGGATTGTTACTATCTTATTCTATTTGTACCTGTACGATCTGCTTCTCTCCGAGGATTTCGGAGAGAAGAGTTATAGTGATTTTCCCATCGGTGCAGTCAAGGACCACGGGCCTTCGAGTAGGAGTCGAGCTAGACTTCGAACGAAGAAAAAGAATGTGTCTCGTTGTTTAATTTCCGCTGCTTAACTTTGATTTTTAATATACGAAAAGAAGAGTTTTAAAAAGAGATATTCACCCCCCCCCCTCTATCGCGAGTTTCCGATCTATCAGTCTCCATATAGAATGGTGTATGGTAAAGCTCGTCATCTTCCCGTGGAAATTGAACATAAAGCATATTGGGCGGTTAAAGCTTGTAACTTAGATGCTAGCCTAGCAGGAGAAGAAAGAAAATTGCAACTCCAAGAACTTGAAGAAAAGACCAAGAACTTTCATGACAAGCACATTGTGGGTAAGGAATTTCATATTGGTGAT
Organism: Zingiber officinale; assembly: GCF_018446385.1. Lineage (NCBI taxonomy): Eukaryota > Viridiplantae > Streptophyta > Magnoliopsida > Zingiberales > Zingiberaceae > Zingiber > Zingiber officinale. Next base: position 59,897,336 of record NC_055998.1, on the reverse strand, counting down.
AAAGTGCTTTTGTATAGGTCAAGGCTAAAATTGATGAAAGGTACATTGAGATCTCGTTGGGAATGTCCATTTATTATAACTAATATTTTTTCTTATGGAGCTATTGAGATTAGGGATGTATCTACCGGACGGATTTTTAAGGTGAATGGGCATCGACTTAAGATTTTTCATGAAGCTAGAAATGGAGTGGAGGTGGAGAGAATGAGCCACACTGGGGCAACTTATTCAATAAAAGGGGAGTTTGTTTCAACTTAATCTTTTCTTTTTGCTTTTACATATATGCATGCTTAGTTGCTCAATAAATTCTTTGTTTGCAAATGATGGTTTAGTATAGAAAATAAATTATTTACTCTAAATAGTCTTCTTATAGAACTTGGATTTGAGATTTTGAATAAAAAAAATGGTACCCCCTTTTGCATGATTTCGATGATATGTTAGGAATAGAAGAAGTTAGCTATTTTTTATTATTAAGTTTTAGACTTAATGTCAAGATTGGACTCTTAAATTTCTTGAGGTTACTATTTAATAATGGAAACTAGATTGATGAGTTGAGGAGACACTTTTCTACCTAGTGAGTTTTAGCCTTCATTTGTGTGATGCACTTATGTTATTGCAACTCTAGAACTTGCTTTTATTCTTTCAAAGCCACAATTAATGGATGAAATTGCATGTATAAAGATAAATCTTTTGTATTCTTTTTCCACACCACTCTTGCCATTATTCTTTTCTTCCATCATATCTTTGTATCTTTTGATTGTAATATTCTCGGATATGGGGACAATAGAAGTTATGTGATGGGTTCTTTGGCCGAGACGGACAAAGGCTTAAGTGTGGGGGAAGGGTATTTCGTTGCAATGTTGAGGACAACATTTAGGGGCTGGAATTGAATAGAAGTAAGCTGAATTTAAGTTGATGGTGGATGTATTTCAGAAACAAAGAGTAGTGATCACTGATAGCAAATGAAGGTTGATGCTGGATTCTTTTGATTAAGCTTAACTCTTCTGTTTCAATGCAATATTCTTTGTATTTACAAATTCAGAAACAAAAGCAGTTGAAATGGGAAGCTTGTTGTGGACTATTAATTCTAGAAAATGAGATACTCATCTGGAATGACAGTTATCAAAGTGATGAATGCTGAAACCATTTCAAAGATAAAAGCTGTTGGTTGAGAATCTGAATTCAATTTCTTGAGTTTCAAAAGATCGAAAATTTGTTTACTCTGTTTTCAGATTTTTGGAGAAGAAAAAAATTGGCACACTACATTTTTTAATTGGAAGCTGTTATTTTCAGTTTTTGACAAGAAATTTGTCCTTGAAATTAGAACTGATGTATCAACATTTGACTGTTACAATTTGAATTGTGGAGTATCATTCTCTTTGTGTAGAACTCTGAACATGAAGAAATCAAATATACCATCTGAAATTGAAATTTGCAAAATTAGGAGATGCAGAATTAATTTCTGAAAATTAATAGAATAAATCAATTGACTTGTCATTAATCTGATTTCTACAAAATAGATTAATCTGCAGAAATGAGTCCAATTAATAACATTTTATGCTGTTATGGAAGAAATTCAGCTAGTGTAGAAGCAGTATCAAGAAGATGCAGTGGTAATAGTGTGCCAAAATTAAGAAGTAAATGAGAAACAATTGTGGGAAGCTGTATATTATGCTGAGCTAGAAGCTAAATTTGTCTAATGATGAGAATTTCAGAGAAAGAAATTGTGCAGAATTTCAAAAGTTTAGAATTGTCCAGTGGAGTTTAAATGCAGTAATGTTTTTACATCTTGGTTTAAAATGAAATAATTTGGAACTGTTGTAACACAAAATGCAGGTGATAAGTTGTAGTGTGAATGGTAACAAATTAAGAATTGACTCAAGTTAGCATCATTAGTTTTTGGAAATCAGTGGAAGTGACTGATGTTTTTATAACTGCAGAAATAATGAAGCAAATGGGTTGTTGTTCAGCTAGAAACAGAAGGATACTAGACATGAGTGATTTCAAATTTGAGAAGGGATAGGGTTAGCCTTGTGAAGCTGTGATTCGAAACTTTAAGAGAGCAGAACAAATGAGGCAACTGAAATCTAGAAAATTTAAGAGAGTAGAATCCAGTAGAAGTATCAAGGTTGTATCAACTAAGTATTGTTAACCTCAAAATTCAGGAAGAACCAATTGAGAATGTAGTGATGTTAAAAACAAATGTGTACATGTATACTCCATTGTCTGAAATGCTGAAAGGAACAAGAATTTGGAAATTGAAGAGTGCTGCAGTGGAATGGAAAATGGCAAAACTGCTATTTGTAAGTAGCTAGAAGCAAGCAGAAGTAGATGGTAATAAATGTTGAATTGAGGTAACTGTAATTGGGAATTATTGTAAATGAAGAAGCTTGAATCTTAAGTAAGAAGATCAGTAGCAACATTGAATACAGAAAATACAGGAATTGAAGATTTGCATAATCTGGAAGCTGAAGCTGATTAGCAGGAATTAGTAAATGAATTAGAAGATAATGGTGTAGCTAATTGAAAGGATGAAGGAAGAATTGGCTCATGAGTTGATGAATTAAGAAGATGATGTGGAAAGAGAACTGAAATTAGATTTCTGAAAATGGGAACAGTTCAGATTTAACTAATATCATGGCTTGAACTGCAAATTGAACAGATTTTGTGCTATCTTTTGTAAAAGCTGAGAATTGAAGTTGACAAAAGAGAAGCATTCTTTACTGGAAAATTAATGGAATATATTTATAGATTCAAAACTGAGGTAATCAAGCCCAGCAATTTTAGAACACAGAAAACAGAATTAGCTTGCACAGTGGCTGGAAATTGGATTATGGAAGCAGTGGAATGTATTTAGAGATGAAGAGAAGAACGGCTGGAATTCAATCATGTAGCATACTTTTGTACCCATATCCTCCACTAGTAAAAAAAACTAATTCCTTTTCATTCTTTCTTGCTTTTAACTTTGATCCGAATCATATTTGCTTGTTCTTTATTTCCCTTCATATCTGCCTTTATACTGTGATTGATATCCATAATCATGGTGGAGAGTATAAGAGGAGCAAGCATATGGTAGTGCAAGAAGCATGAGTAACTTGAGTGCCCTCCACCAAAGCAAACATTTTAAATTAGAATGAGAGCCATAAAGTTTTTATCTTGTGAGATTAGAGTGATATCATACTCAACTCATTCATGAAAGTGGAAGTTAGTATCTAGTTAACCAAATATTAAAGAGAGTGTCCAAGAATGCTTAAGATCTTTGAACTTTATTATCTTGGATGGTTTTCCTTTTCTAATTTTCTGATCATATTACGGAATGTGTTTAGGGGGGGGATACCATTTAAGTAGGACTTTAGTTTTCTTAACTTGCTTGAGACAAGCAAGAATAAGTGTGGGGGATTTTGATGATGTGTTAAATTGGTGTTATATTTCTTTTCAAATTGATGGATATTAGGGTTTATTAGGCTCAAGTAATTGACTTAGGAGTTAGGTTTTGCTTTTCAAAATGTATCTTGAATAAATATAATTCTATACTTCTTATTCGCGATTTGTGCCTTGCATAATTTTTGTTAATCTTGGTTGTAGGTGAAGATGGGGGTTCATTGCTCATGCTTGGAGGCACTCAAGTTAGTTAGCTTGAACATGGATTCGACTCGCGCTACTGCACTGTTGAACTTGGTCAATCAGACCAGCTGTTGCTACACCTGAACCGGACCAAAGCACTGACCCGAACGAACTCAAGCTGCTGGAATCAAACCGGTCCGCAGCTGATGCTTAAAAACCTAGAATGGCATGATGAACAGTGGCTTATGCTACTGTTCATCGTGCCAATTCCTCCTCCATCGTGATCGGCAGCGGCGCAGGTCCCGTTCGCATCCCAGATTGGGAATCTCTTGCTCATCTTCTACCGACAGTTGTGTCTACCGGCGTTCAAATCACGGCGAGCAATTGTGATCGAGGGTGTTTTCCCAGATCGCTATTTTCCACTTCCGCGATATGTGAGAAGCCATAAATTGAGTGTGTTTCCCATATCTGTGGATTCCTTCCATCTGCAACGAGTTGAAGGAGTTTTCCTGAAGCTTCGGTGTCCATTCCATAGCTATTCTTCCGAGCTGTTGTTGAATCGGTTCGATCACTCGATTTCAGCATCGCAGCTAGATCCCTGCTCTGTTCCTCGTGATTCTAGGTCACAAGCTTGAAGGGCGATCCCAGGAGCTTCGCACACCTTGACAACGTACGGGAGAGACTGCTGGAACCGGTGGAGAGCTCGACGGGTGTTCTCAACGGCTCCTATGCTTGCAACAAAGAGAAGTGCATAGATTTACGATTTGGAGTTGTGAAAACGTTTTCTTCTTAACCTAGATCTAGATTAGTTGTTACAGATCAATTGTTCCTTCAATTTATGATTGCACGAATACACCCCCCATGCTAGTTTTCAATTTGGATTTGATGCATTGTTAGATTCTGTTTAACTTTATTTCATGATTTACAATTCTGCATTTAGGTTGCAGCTTCGAATAAGTTTCAAGATCTAGGTTTATTGCTAACTGTTAGTGCAACTTAGAACTGGGTTTAATTGTTTTAGTTGAATTTTCAGTAATGGATTTGAGTTGGTAATTGAATAGATAGTTTGATAGTTGAATTCTACATCATCGCTTTAATTGTTGTTCCTTGTTTGTTAGCTGAATTAGTTCAAATCAGATTCAGTGGCTAGAGTTTTGAAATAAGTTCGTATTAAATACACAATTGATTGAAACGTTAGTTTAATTCTTGTTCTTCAAGGTCTTATTTAGTTTGGTTTAATGACTGATGAAAAACAGAATTTATCTATGGTTCAGATGGAGTTCAATAAATGATTATGAGTCAGAGTTTTAGGGACATTTGATTAAACTACTTTGTTCTTTGGTAACCTAATAAGAGATTATAATCTAATTAGAGCTCATTTACTAGTTATCCTCAGAAAACACGACTTGGGACTCCATACTACATCTCTTATCTTAAGTATTGAAACGTTCCAATTTTAATTAATTTGATGCACCACATGACATGTAATATGGTTGACACCAAATACCAAAATATCCATTTTTGAGAAATTTGACATTTCCCTCGAGTATATGACCAATCATATCTTTTGGAACATTGATTTCCAGTATGTCCATTGATGTGACAAATTTGACATTTTTCTGAACATTGTCTTTGGTCATGATGTTGATTATTTGACTTTGCAAAGGTATGGGAAAGTGTTGTTGAAGAAGATGGAACTAGAAGTTCACCGACATGAGCAACACTTTACTATGCCCGGAGCAGGGAAGTCAGCTGTAATGGCCTCCCCTCCTTCTACTAGTTCTATGGGGATGAAGCTCTTGCAAGGTAACTAGTAGCAAAATATTTTATTTTAAAACTTAATTAAAAAATTTTTAAAAATTATTTTAAAACTTAATTAAAAACTTTTTAAAAACTTATTTTAAAACTTAATTAAAATTTTTAAAAATTATATTAAAACTTAATTAAAACCTTTTAAAAATTATTTTAAAACCTAATTTAAAACCTTTAAAAAATTATTTTAAAACTAAATTTAAATTTTTTAAAAAATTATTTATTTAAAAACTTATTAAAAATTATTTTAAAACTTAATTAAAACTTTTAAAAAATATATATATTTTTTAAAACTTAATTAAAACTTTAAAAAAAATATTTTAAAAGTTAATTAAAACTTTTTAAAAAATTATTATTTTAAAAATTAATTAAATCTTTTAAAAATTATTTTAAAACTTAATTAAAAACCTTTTAAAAAATTATTTAAAAACTTAATTAAAACTATTTAAAAAATTATTATTTTAAAAGTTAATTAAAATTATAAATTAAAATTTTTTCAACTTAATTAAAAAAACTTATAAAAATTTTTCTAAAACCCTGCAACTTTAAATGTTCCATCGACCGAACAAATGGTTCAGTCAACCGAGACAATGAAACAGCTATTAATCACACTTAAAGACTCATTCAATTATTTGATCGACCGAACCGGTTTATCGGTCGACCGAAAACTTAAAATTTCATCCGTTCAACTATTCTCCACCCACCCTGTATCTGTGCCAAAGTAAATATATCGGTCGATCGAACAGGTTTATCGGTCGACCGAATGTCTGCTCACTGGTCAAAAGGATGAGGAATTTAAGGGACCGATCGACCTCTATAAATACAGGTTTCAGTAATCGAAAGCCTCATCCCCCAAATCTTCTCTTTTCTTTACTTTCTTCCTTGCATACGAAGTTTTTCTCGCCGGTTTCAGTTCATCTAGCAGCCCGACAATGCCTGGGTAACGATTTCTTTCTTCTTATTCTTTTAAAACACTTATGCACAATTATTTACTACTATTTTTTTTTATATATATATAGTGAAAAAAGTAGAGCTATTGCGCAACGAGAGGCTAGCTCTCTTAATCCCAGTCAGGACCCTAGGTTTTCTACTGAAGAGTTAAGGCAATCTTTTCCTAATAAAAAATTTAAGGTGATAGGTACTCGTTGTCTAGATCTCCAATTTTACCAAACTTTTGTCCTTAAGCCATAGAGATCAATCAGCACTATCAACTTGATAGCATCATCTTTTGTAGACATGCATACAATCCTATTCTCTGTTCAGAATTTTACCACAACTTGTGCGAGCTTGATCCTCATCACTATAGGACTAGGGTCGCCACTAGAGAAATGCTCTTTGATCTGGATATGTTTCTTAGGTTTTTACGGATACGACCCTCAGTTAATCGTATCTTTTTCAGTGCTTCCATTCCAGATCCATTACCTGCTCCATTTGCACATCTTACTCTTGATATTATGTATGCTGACTTCTTTGAGGGACCACGTCCTAAAAAGATGTCTACTGTACCACTTAGTCCGAGAGACAATGCTTTTTATAAGATGGTTGTCTCTTGCATTCATCTCCTGTCATCTAGAGATCAGGGTGTTTTACAATCGGTCCATCTTTTCTGATGTATGCTTTACGACATAGACTAGAGTTTGATTTAGGCTACTGGGTGTTCCAGTCCATATCTATTATTCGAGGTATAGCACCTCGAATAAAGTTCATATGATCCAGTGTCATATTCTTACTGCCTATATTGCTTCTCTGGGTGTGGGTGTTCATCGGGGTGAGTTGATTGAGTTATCAGATTTTGATCATGTCGGGGTTAGGCAATTGTCCTTGGCTGGGATTAAGACTAGCGACGAGGGTCTTGTGTATAAAGGGACTCATCCACACTACATTCCACCGGCTGTCGATGATCCTATTGCTGAAGATGATCCGGTCCCAGTTACTGCACCTCCTCCAGTATATATTGATCCAGGATTTGCCATGACACCCTACATTGATTTTCCTCAGAGCAGTTCATATGCTCCTCCTCCTCCAACTAGTGACTTCTTTACCCGTCTGCGAGATGATATTTTTAGTCGATTTGACTCCTTGGAAACGAAAATGGATGATCAATACAGCTCTCTTCAGGGACAAATTGCAGATTTTCGTCAAGAGATGATGGATCGTACAGATGTTTTAGAGAAGGAGTAGCGGATGATATTTGATTATTATCGAGTTGATGAGGATGATGATGAGTGATTTTAGGATCTGTTGCTTTTGACTTATTGTATCTATTGACTTAGATTATGACTAAGTTTAATTTTAAGTAATTTCTAGTTAGTAATGTCTTTTGCTAAATTTTGTAGAATAGGTTCTTTTGTTTTGGAAATTATTACTTAGCTTATTTTTTAAAATTATTTTTGTAAAAATCCCCTTTCAAATTTTTTTGTTTTCAAAATTTCTTTCAAATTATTTTAAATTTTCTGGAGTAGCCTATGTCTTATCGTAAAATTGTATGATCCTATAGTTCTAGGAGCCAGCATCTCACAAGCACAGTAGGATCCCTTGTTTGATAACTTAGAATGGGTGAGATGCTTAGGTCTTAGCCCTAGATTTCAGATGCTTATGTCTGTGCATCGTTATAAATCTGGGCTTTAAACAACATACATGAATCAATTTGGGTTAACTAGCTAGTAAAAACCTAGTTAGTACTAAATACTCAAATTGACCAACCTGAGTCATCAACTACTATCTTGTGGTAGTTAGCCTTGAACAAAGGTTGGACATTTCATCATAAGGACAATTTTTCCTTAGCTTTCCTACCCATGCTTGGACTTTTAGGAATGTGCCAATTTTAGGGGGAACTTCAAAACAAGATTTTTAAGTTTATATCACTGTCAATTTTTTTAATGACCAAATCATTTTCAAAATATAATTTTCAAAATTTATTCTTTTCACAATATAATTTTCAAAAATTTTCAAAATTATTATTGACTTAGTATAATTTTTACCATTTTCAAAATTATTTAGTATTATTTAAAAAAAAATTAAATTTTTTCCTTAGTAAATTTTTCAAAACTATTTTCCTTAGTACAGTTTTTCAAACTTTTATTCAAATTTAGTAATATGATTGAAATTTTTACTCAAATATGTGTAAAATTTTTACTTAGTAAATTTTTAAATTTTCACAATCTACATTACTTAGTAAAATTTTTCCAAATTTCATCATTTTTACTTAGCAACACTTTAAAGTTAAAATTTTACTTGGTTTTTGAATCTACCCCTATTTTTGATGTGTGTTAAAGGGGGAGAGATAGTGAATTCAGGGGGAGAAAAGTTAAATTATTTGTTTACTTACTTGTTGCATATGTTTAAACTTAACTTTGAACCATGGTTGCCAAACATCAAAAGGGGGAGATTGTTGGTGCAAGTTGCACCAGAATCAAACCTGAGTTTTGATGTTGTCAAATGTTCAAGTTAAGTCTTGTTATGATCTACCAAGTTGACTGAGTGTGCAGGATGTTTAATCAACCAGAAAAGTCCTAACTGGAGGCTAGGTGGAGAAATCTTAGTAGATCGTGGAACCCAGGTGCAAGTCCAAGGAGGTCGAGAGGACCTGAAGCTTGCAGTATGATCGAGAGGTCTGGAGGACCTAAGATCAAGGGAAAAGTCCTGGCAAGCCGATAAAAGCTGAGTGAAAAGTCCAGACTAGATCTGGAGGATCAAAGTTTGCCAGGTAGGTTGAGGTAAACAAACTGGATGAGTGACAGTGAGGTCGGGTTCCTGAAAGGAACCTTAGGTCGTTTATCCAACTGAAGAAACCAAGAAGGTTTCCAAGTTGAGATCAAGACAGTTATACTACGTTTTAATATTATTCTTGCATTATACTGTTACAGTGCTAATCTCTATTTTACAGGATGTTTTGCCTAATATTGTTTTGCAGGTACTGCACAATCGGTCGACCGAACCAGAGGATCAGTCGACTGAAACAGAAAAGTTCAGTTCAGTATTCAGATCAAACCAAAACATAGTCCGATCAAAGCTTGATCGGTCGACCGAACAGTAAGATCGGTCGACCGAACCAGGGTGACTCAGCAAAGGACAGCTCATCAGCAGCGATTAGCAATCCGCAGGAAAGGAAAAAGCTGATCGATCGACCGAACCAAAGGACTGGTCGACCAATCCAATCATTATTAAACATCATTAAAAGAAGATCTCTGGAAGATTTTGACAAACAAGGAAAAGGCTTGTTCGGTCGACCGAACCATTAAAGACCAATAAATGCAAAAGATCGAGCCAACTTCGAACTTCAGCCCGGAAGTAAGGGAGCAGGTTCGGTCGACCGGACAGTGGGATCGGTCGACCGAACCTCCAGTACACCTATAAAAGCAGGCTCAAAGATAGAGGCCAGATAGAACTTTCTGATCATCTTCAAGTCTTCTCTCTGCGTACGGATTGCGCTACAAGTCATCGACACCGCAAATCTACTCTGTTCGAAAGTACCGACCGAGCTTCAACCTACACACATAATTGTCGGTATATTTTCATATTGCACTTAATTTCAATAAGATAGTAGGATTGTTACTATCTTATTCTATTTGTACCTATACGATCTGCTTCTCTCCAAGGATTTCGGAGAAAAGAGTTACAGTGATTTGCCCATCGGTGCGGTCAAGGACTGCGGGCCTTCGAGTAGGAGTCGAGCTAGGCTCCGAACGAAATAAAAGAACGTGTCTCTTTGTTTAATTTCCACTGCTTAACTTTGATTTTTAATATACGAAAAGAAGAGTTTTAAAAAGTGATATTCACCCCCCCCCTCTATTGCGAGTTTCCGATCTATCAGTCTCCATATAGAATGGTGTATGGTAAAGCTTGTTATCTTCCTATGGAAATTGAACATAAAGCATATTGGGCGGTTAAAGCTTGTAACTTAGATACTAGCCTAGCAGGAGAAGAAAGAAAATTGCAACTCCAAGAACTTGAAGAAATTCGGTTAGAGGCATTTGAGAACTTATGAATCTACAAAGAAAAGACCAAGAACTTTCATGACAAGCACATTGTGGGTAAGGAATTTCATATTGGTGATAAAGTGCTTTTGTATTGGTCAAGGCTAAAATTGATGAAACGTACGTTGAGATCTCGTTGAGAAGGTCCATTTATTGTAACTAATGTTTTTTCTTATGGAGCTATTGAGATTAGGGATGTATCTACCGGACGGATTTTTAAGGTGAATAGGCATCGACTTAAGATTTTTCATGAAGCTAGAAATGGAGTGGAGGTGGAGAGAATGAGCCACACTGGGGCAACTTATTCAATAAAAGGGGAGTTTGTTTCAACTTAGTCTTTTCTTTTTGCTTTTACATATATGCAGGCTTAGTTGCTCAATAAATTCTTTGTTTGCAAATGATGATTTAGTATAGAAAATAAACTCTTTACTCTAAATAGTCTCCTTATAGAACTTGGATTTGAGATTTTGAATAAAAAAAATGGTACCCCCTTTTGCATGATTTCGATGATATGTTAGGAATAGAAGAAGTTAGCTATTTTTGATTATTAAGTTTTAGACTTAATGCCAAGATTGGACTCTTAAATTTCTTGAGGTTACTATTTAATAATGGAAACTAGATTGATGAGTTGAGGAGATACTTTTTCTACCTAGTGAGTTTTAGCCTTCATTTGTGTGATGCACTTATGTTATTGCAACTCTAGAACTTGCTTTTATTCTTTCAAAGCCACAATTAATGGATGAAATTGCATGTATAAAGATAAATCTTTTGTATTCTTTTTCCACGCTACTCTTGCCATTATTCTTTGCTTCCATCATATCTTTGTATCTTTTGATTGTAATATTCTTGGATATGGGGACAATAGAAGTTATGTGATGGGTTCTTTAGCTGAGACGGACAAAGGCTTAAGTGTGGGGGAAGGGTATTTCGTTGCAATCTTGAGGACAACAGTTAGTGGCTGGAATTGAATAGAAGTAAGCTAGATTTAAGTTGATGGTGGATGTATTTCAGAAACAAACAGTAGTGATCATTGATAGCAAATGAAGGCTAATGCTGGATTCTTTTGATTAAGCTTAACTCTTCTGTTTCAATGCAATATTCTTTGTATTTACAAAGTCAAATACAAAAGGAGCTGAAATGGGAAGCTTGTTGTGGACTATTTGTAACAACCCAAATTTTCTCATTTCAAATTCTAATATTACTTAAAAATATTTAGAAATGCTTTAGAAATATTCTAGAGAATTTTATAAATTTTTAGAATATTTTTATGCAATTTTTGGAGTTCGTTTGGTATTTTTACCAAAAGAAACAAGTTGCAAAAAATAAAGAAAATTAGCCGAGATTCGAACCTACAACTTCCGACCGAACCAAGTCTTAAGCAAATTCGGCTGACCAAATGGTCAAGCAGGCAGTTCTGTTTAGAAAAGGTAGCGAATTTATTTAAGATAGTTAATAGAATATTGGATTATAAAAGGAATAAATTGATGTTGGATTTGTTTGTTTAGAAAAGGTAGCGAATTTATTTAAGATAGTTAACAGAAATATTAAGTTATAAAAAGGGAGAACTTAAGGATTATTTTCCAAAACCTAAACCTCTCCTCTCCTTTTCTCTCCCGACGGCACAGTGTCTCTTGTTTGGGCGAAGGAAAAAAGGGGGGGATCTAGGGTTCCTCTCCGGCAGCCGGCCAAGGGAGATTTCCGGGAGATCTTCACATGGTTGTGATCCTCTCGTCAAGGGGAAACCGTGAGCACGAAGGAGGGGTCAAAGCTTGCAATTCCCGCAAACCTTAGAAGTTTTCTTTCCGGTTGTAAGCCCAAGAACGCAAAGGTAAGTGCTTCTCACCTGCAGTAGGAGTAGTTCGAACCTTTGTTCTTTTTGAATTCGAAGCATGAGAAGCGCTTATAGTACAGATTTTTAATTAAGCCTATAGTGCAGATTTTAATTAAGCTTATAGTGCAGATTTTTATGCAGGCCTATAGTGCAGATTTTAATTAAGCTTGTAGTGCAGATTTTTAATTAAGTCTATAGTGCAGATTTTAATTAAGCTTATAGTGCAGATTTTTATGTAGGCTTATAGTGCAGATTTTAATTAAGCTTATAATGCAGATTTTTATGTAAGCTTATAGTGCAGATTTTAATTAAGCTTATATTGCAGATTTTAATTAAGCTTATAGTGCAGATTTTTAATTAAGCTTATAGTGCAGATTTTTATCTAAGCTTATAGTGCAGATTTTAATTAAGTATATAGTGCAGATTTTTAATTAAGCTTATAGTGCAGATTTTTATGTAAGCTTATAGTGCAGATTTTAATTAAGCTTGTAGTGCAGATTTCTTAGAGCTTAAAATGTAGATTTCTTTAGAGCTTGTAGTGCAGATTTCTTAAGAGCTTATGGTGCAGATTTCTTTAAAGTTTATAATGCAGATTTTTTATGGAACTTGTAGTGCAGATTTTTGGTGGAATTTATAGTGCAGATTTTTGGTGGAACTTGTAGTGCAGATTTTTGGCGGAACTTATAGTGCAGTTTTTAAAGAAAAAAGATTATAGTGCAGTTTGGTTAAGTATTATAGTGCAGAATTTATGTTTGCATAGTATGCAGAAATAGTGTAGCATAGAATGCAGAATCTTGATTAGTATAGTATGCAGAATTTTGATTAGCATAGTATGCAGATTTTTGTTTATGTATTTCAGAGTTAGAATTTGTTTAAACATTTTAGTTTTTTTTTTAAAGAAGCATTCTTTTATTAGAGGTATTAACAAGTATAAGAAAGATAAATAAACGAAAGAAAAAGGCCAAGGCCTTAAGAAGATCCCAAAGTCAAGACTTTAGGGATTTTGGCACACAAGGTATGTAATGACCACCCTTCTTACTACTACTACTCTCTAAGGATGACCGTTACTTAACTACTAACTCTACTTAACCGGTATGATTAAATATCACATGGAAACCCTACCAAAAAATTTCGGCAGAGTCTCCCCTGTACCGGTGACCAAATCTATAATACAAACATAGTATACGCAGCCACAGACGGCTGGAACATATTTTCCACAACCACGCAGTAATAAATATCACAATAAAAACAAAGAAACTACTCTAGCAATAGCAGTGACTACCGCACTCCACAAATAATAAAAGAGACAAGCTAGACATGCGGAAATAAACTCAACTACAATCCCAAATTTAATATAACATTAACAGAGAACTAAAAGAAAGTCTTGACAATTTTGCCAGCTACTTCTGGATCTCTCCACAGTCCAGTCACCACACACCTTCATCCCCACCACCATCCTGTCGTCTCCCTTCATATCTTAGCTTTTCCTTTATCTGCGGTAGGAGGAAAAAAAAACAAAAGATCTATAAGCGAAAACGCTTAGTAAGTACTAATATATCTCACAAAAACATCAAAGTGCATAAAAAGAATGCAACAATACTAAAACTGAAATGCTAAAAGCAAAGCTGCATGTACCCATGGTATACAGAAATAAAACTGAATACTAAACATGCTCACTAACTGACAGGAAAGTAATGAAACAACTACTGTAAGCTTAGAATTAAAGAACTAAACTTTTATTGATTCTAAGCATAAAACTTGTTTCATTTTCTTATATCTTTATACCAGAAATTAATCTTTTAATTTCTCTTTTACCTTCTTCTTCTTTTCTTCTTGCTTTACTTATACTAGAAATTAATCTTTTAATTTCTCTTTCACTTTCTTCTTCTTGTTCTTCTTTTCTTTTCTTTTCTTTTCTTTTCTTTTCTTTTCTTTTTCTTTTCTTCTTTGGGCCCAGGCTTAGTACCATCTTTGTTTTGCGCGCTCTCTAATAGTGACTGGGGTAGCGAACCTCCAGCCCTATGAGGATAAAGACCTCGGTCTTACCAGGGCCAAGACCTCGGAATTGGTCTCCTGGATTTGTTTAACGACAACCTCGGAAGTCGGGTACTAGCCTCTTACTTTAATTTACTAGTTATCTCTTTTTAACTAGACTCTAGTCTTTTTCTTTTTACTCAGTTTCCTCATAATCCTTCATTAGAGTTTATTGGAATCCTTTAGATATACCTAACAAGTGTAGAATTACAATTAACTAAGCATGCTATATAAAAACAATACAAGGGAAACAAATCTAGACTCTCTCTAAGCATGTTATAAAACAAAGCAACAGAAAAGCAAATCTGAACTTTCTAAACATGCTGTAAAACAAAGGAAAAGAAAGCACATCTGAACTTACTAATCATGCTCTAGAATAGAGCAAAAGAGAGCTAGTTTGAACTTTTAAAACATGCTGTGATAAGAGCAAAGAAAGCTAATCTAATCTTACTAATCATGCTATAAAATAGAGCAAAAGAAAACTAATTCAAACTTGCTAATCATGCTATAAAATAGAGCAAAAGAAAGCTAATTCAAACTTGCTAATCATGCTATAAAATAGAGCAAAAGAGAGCTAATTTGGACTTTCTACACATGCTGTAAAATAGGGCAAAAGAAAGCTAACTTGGACTTTCTGAACATGTTGTAAAATAGAGCAAGAGATAGCTAACTTGGACTTTCTAAACATGCTGTAAAATAGGGCCAAAGATAGCTTATTTAGAATTCCTAAACATGCTGTGATAAAAGCAAAAGAAAGCTAATCTAGCCTTACAAATCATGCTACAAAATAGAGCAAAAAGAAAACTAATTTGATCCTGCTAATCATATTACTAAATTTACATTGTTACTCTAAACCATACATGGTCAAAGTGCCCCTAATTAAATCAGGAAATTGTCCTAACCCTTAGATCAGTGACCAAACATTTGTGATAAGAATCTGGAACAGAACTGTGTAACTAGACACAATAGTAGCATAAAATCTAAGTACGCAGAACGTTTGATTTGCTACCCAAAATCTGAAAGGTTTCTTTCGGTTTAGTGGCACGGCAAGAAAATAAACGAAAGAGACCTAAGTGCTACATGTTGCTATCCATTGCAGTGTCCACAAAGAACCCACGAACTAGTCATGCTCTTCTTTGTGCTCACTGTCTGCCCACAGAAACACATGGACAGCAATTACCTAACCATCAATTCACGGTAGAAAAACGAAAATGGCAGCAATCATCTAAAACAAAGGAAACTACTTATCTAAGGGTTTCATCTTTATTCATGTAAATAAAATCTACACCACAGCAATCATCCAATCAAGGAAAACTCACGGCAGAAAACTAAAGAAACCAAAAATCCTTACAACGTGCTTGAATTCAAAATGAACAAAGAACACGATTTCTTGACCTTAACATGCTATGCTCATGAAAAGGAAAGGGCAACTTGCTGTGCAGCCCAAATACTAAGTCTAGGGTTCATGCTAGGCCTCGGAAGCAAGGAAAAATCAAAATGGAAAACCCGAAACAACTCCTACCGCAGGTGAGTAGTACTTACAATGGGGGGTTCTTGGACTTACAACCGAAGGAGAGGAAGGTCTAGGGTTCCAAAGCTTGAAACTTTTGACTTCTTCTTGTGCCTATGCGTCCACCTTGCCGAGAGGAACGTGAAGAGATGCAAAGCTCTCGGATTTGACCGTCGCCGGCCGCCGGAGAAACCCTAGCCTTGGCTGCAGTTTTTGCCCGAGAAGAGCCGGCGCCGTCGCGAGAAGAGAAGAGAAGAGATTTTGAGAGAAAATTTTTGATTTTTCTGAAAATGAAAACCTAATACCCTTTCTTATATTCGGGTTTAATCACAACTACACTTTAATACCAATTCTCTCCATATTAGGTTGACAAAGTCCGTGTAGCTCAGCTGATTTGGGCCGGTTTTGCTTAAAGCCCAGCTCATGGGTTCGAATCCCAGCCGCGCACTTTTATTCCTCTTTTATTCAAAACGCTCTAACTATAGCTTAAATGTATTCCACCTCTTATATAGTTAACAAAGCTTTCGTAGACTGGTTGGTTGGCTACGCTTTGACTAAGTCAGGGCTCGCGGGTTCGAGTCTCGGCTGCAACTATTTTCCATCCTATTTATTCTCTATTCCTAACTACTACTTATATACATATTGCTCCATATATAATTAACAAAAATCGCTGGCTCAGCTGGTCGAGCCGCGTCCGGTTGGGTCGTGTCTGACCCGAGGTCACGGGTTCGGGTTCGAGACCTAGCTTCAACACATTTATTTATTTTTTTTTAAACTTCTTCTTCTTGGTAAAAATACCAAATGAACTCCAAAAATTACATAAAAATACTCTAAAAATTTCTAAAAATCTCTAGAATATTTTAAAAGCATTTCCAAATATTTTTATGCACATTTGGAACTCAAAATAAGAAAAATTGGGTCGTTACAAGGTGCTCGTTAAAATGCCAAGGCATTTAAAGAAGAAGTAATTAAGATAAATCAGCTTATAAATCAGTATTTTACTTTTATCAGTGGCACTGTGCTGGACTCTTAGTTGTCCTTGGGTTGGGCTCCCATAGTCGTCCCAAGGTTTAGATAACCTAGTAAACCCTACTAGATTCGGGACCAGCTATCTCGGGTCTAGTTAGGGATGCGCGCATAGTAAGTACAATTGTCGGGCCCATCAGCAGTTTGATTATTATTTTTATCTATTATGAAAATAGTTTTCAAAATTTCACAAATCAGTTTTAGATTTATTTTATTCACATGCATATTCGAGTTTTGTGAGTTAGATAGGACTTACTAAGCAATTTTGCTTATAGTTGCATTTCCT
Source organism: Zingiber officinale (assembly GCF_018446385.1). Classification (NCBI taxonomy): domain Eukaryota; kingdom Viridiplantae; phylum Streptophyta; class Magnoliopsida; order Zingiberales; family Zingiberaceae; genus Zingiber; species Zingiber officinale. The sequence continues at coordinate 59,880,300 of NC_055998.1, read as the reverse complement.
CTTACTGCAGATAAAGGAAAGGAAAAGTTATAGCAAAGGAAGGCGACAAGGAGGTGCGGATGGATGTGTGATTCCTGGACTATAGAAGCCTTGGGATTTAGCATAGGAATTTATTAACAAAGAGTTGAGTAGAATGTATTAGATGAGTCATTTAGCCTTCCGCTGCTAGTTAATTGTATGATTTGAGTTTTTTTAGAGTTTATGTATTGATCTTTACATGTGAACAACTCTAATTAAGTAAAGCTAGTAGTCCAGTAGCGCTCCGCCCTCATAGTCCAATAGTGAGAAGGGTGGGATGTTACGCTATTAATTTTAGAAAATAAGATACTCATCTGGAATGATAGTTATCAAAGTGATGAATGCTTAAACCATTTCTAAGATAAAAGTTGTTTCAAGATCTAGGTTTATTTCTAACTGTTAGTGCAACTTAGAACTGGGTTTAATTGTTTTAGTTGAATTTTCAGTAATGGATTTGAGTTGGTAATTGAATAGATAGTTTGATAGTTGAATTCTACATCATCGCTTTAGTGTTTGTTCCTTGTTTGTTAGCTGAATTCATTCAAATCAGATTCAGTGGCTAGAGTTTTGAAATAAGTTCGTATTAAATACTCAATTGATTGAAACGTTAGTTTAATTCTTGTTCTTCTAGGTCTTTTTTCGTTTGGTTTAATAACTGATGAAAAACAGAATTTATCTATGGTTCAGATGGAGTTCAATACATGATTATGAGTGAGAGTTTTAGGGACATTTGATTAAACTACTTTGTTCTTTGGTAACCTAATAAGAGATTATAATCTAATTAGAGCTCATTTACTAGTTATCCTCGGAAAACACGACTTGGGACTCTATACTACATCTCTTATCTTAAGTATTGAAACGTTTCAATTTTAATTAATTTGATACACCACGTGACATGTAATATGGTTGACACCAAATACCAAAATATCTATTTTTGAGATAAATTTGGCATTTCCCTCGAGTATATGACCAATCATATCTTTTGGAACATTGATTTCCAGTATGTCCATTGATGTGACAAATTTGATATTTTTCTGAACATTGTCTTTGGTCATGATGTTAATTATTTGACATTGCAAAGGTATGGGGTGTTGTTAAAGAAAATGGAACTAGAAGTTCACCGGCATGAGCAACACTTTACTATGCCCGGAGCAGGGAAGTCAGCTGTGGTGGCCTCCCCTCCTTCTACTGGTTCTGTGAGGATGAAGCTCTTGCAAGGTAACTAGTAGCAAAATACAAGCCTACGATATTAATTCTATTTGTAGTGGCCTCCCCTCCTTTGGCAGAAGCAACTTCTAGGGAGGAAACAGATCACACCGGCAGCAGACGAAGGTGCATTGTCTAGTAGGTTCCCAAACTGCTAGGGCCATTGGGATTGGCTCAGATGGGTTGTTGCTCACTAGATGAGGAAAGGCCAATGGTGGCAAGCGGTGTCGGCAGAGGAAAGGCCACCAAAAGGTGGTTTCCGATTAGATCGAGGTAGCGGAGGGCATCGACGTTGGCTGTTTGTGAGGAAAGCATAGCAGCACCACCGGTCGGCCATAAGAGACTATGCTGGTCGATCATGCAACGAATAGAGACGTGTGTGCGCAAGCGAGGACGATGGAGAAGAGTTATTAGAGAGCGGCTCTAGTAGACGGGTGGCGGAGAGTAATTAGTTTTTTTTTTCTTTTTTTTTTAAGGTGGGAAAAACGAGATAAGAAAAAGTTAGGAGAGAAACAAATAAAAATAAACAGAGGTTATGGAAGAGGGAAGAATAAAATATGAAGAGATAATAAATAAAAATTGAAGAATGTGAGTAAAAAAAGAAAAAAATAGAGGATGATGGCTTTAATATCATGTAAAAATAGAAGAATAGGAAAAGAGCAAAAAGTAATATGAGAACAATAATAAAATTTATTGTTCATTGATATTTGTCATAAGAATAATACAATATATAATGTTAAAAAAATACTTGGTCAATTGAATAATTAATAAATAATATAATTATTCTAATATTTATTCATAGATTTATTATATAATTATAATAGAATTATTTTAATAATTCTAATACTAATTTGATTTAATTTGATAATTTGATCCAATTAATCTGAGTGATTCTCTTTTAGAAATTGCCATCTCGCCTTGTATCCAAGTTATGAAGAAATATTGGATGGATTGATCACCACTTTTCTCACACCACTCTTGGATCACTTCTATTAGTCTCTTTCTAGTTCTCTTCTCTTTTGTTCTTGCTAGATCCTTTGCAATTCTCTTCTCCGTTCCAGGTACAAGTGCATATAGTCAATGCCTAGGACAGCATTCGAACACATGGATAGTCTAAGTCAGTGATCTGTGAGTGTGTCTTGCCTTTCTCTCGTTGCATTTGCCTTATATAGAGCTCCAGATAGGTATGATTTAATGTTTGTGGACTTTGCATTTTTTTATTATTGTTTTCTATTTAGTCTTAGCTTCATTTTAGTGATAGCTTTTATCGTATCATATATCACGCTCCTGCAGCTTTTCTTTGTGATATCTCAAGCCCCAACTCTAGTTCTTTCGCTTTGTTTAATATCTTTCATTTTTTTGTTCGTCGACAGTGCTACTTTTAATCTAAGCTCTCATTTCTTTCTTATCTTGTCGGCTGATCCTAATCTCACCCCACGCACTTATCGGGATTGGCAGGCGGATAGGTTGCTTCCCCTTTTCATTCTCCTCCTTCCACAGCAACTACCCTCCCTAATGGTCTCCTATAATTATAACTGATCCCATCAGTGATTCGTTCCTGTCTGCAGTACTTCTCTTAGTGACTCTTGTTCTCTGAACTTTATAATTCTACTTCACTTGGGTTTTTTCCATCTTACGTATCCCGTAACCTCAGTCTATCTGAACCCCTTGGTGGTGATTCAATTTAGTGATAAGTGAATGAATTCTTTCTTCTCTCTCGTATCAGTTTTATGTTATGCTGAGGGAGCAGAGTCTAGTTTCCTTTCATACGCTCCCTAGTTGGGTACTTAAATGAATGGGTCAAACTACCTTAAATAGTGTTTTCGCATAGAAGAGACATAAATTGCATTTAATATGCCAAGACAGACAGCTAACATTATTGATGTGGCGATGAAGGGAGGTCTACTTGGTACGGGGTTATTGATTGCTACTCGGAATACCATCTTAGTTCTCCTGTACAAAAATTTGTACAAGCATAGAACTATCCTAGCTACCCATGTGCTCTACTGAAGTTAAATTTGGATTGCAAACGATGCTTAACATTATTAATCCAAATTATCCTTTAGAAGTTAAACTTGGATTGGAAACGATATTTAACATTTTTACTCCAAGTTTAACCGATGTGATCTTCCTAAGTTAAACCATATTACATAAGTTAATTAAATATCTATTTCAAAGATCGGCTTCCAGGTTAAACATGGCGAGGCAGTAGACCTTTTTGGGTATTGGATCATCCACCACTTCCTAGACAAAGCCTCACAAAGAAATCGGATATTTAACTTCTTATAGTAAACTAGGTTTAACTACAGAGACCTCAATAGAAGCCCATTATCAAAACTTGAAATTGAAAAATAAAATCGATAACAAAAAATGATAACTTTAAACTGATAACCTCTTGTGTTTATTTTTTCAAGATCTATACAAAAGATGAACTAGTTATGATGTGGAAACTAATAACTAGTTATACCTTTTGTAACTTATAGACCTCTTGATCTTCTGCTGTATTCCTCTCCTTCTCTTGGACGTCGTGTGGGCGATAATCTTTCAGGATGAAATCCACCCAAGCTTCTTCCTTTGCTTCCAAGATTCGGCTACCAACTAACCTCCAAGGGATGCTAGACAAGAGAGCTTCCTTCTCTTCTTCTTCTCCTTCAAGTAACCGGCCACCAAGAGATCACCAACTAGATGCTGCCGGCCTCCAAGGAAGAAAACAAAAGGAGAAGTGAAAAGGAATAGGGGCGGCCACCGAGGGATTGGAAGAGAGGAATAGAAGATGTGTTATAAGGTGAGACACCCCCTCCTTCTCTTTTATAATTCTTGGTCTTGGCAAAAAAGGAAAGTTTTAAACATAATTAAAACTTCCTTATATTGCTTGCCAATGACTAAAAAGAAAGTTTTAAAACAAAAAATTAAAACTTCCTTTAATGCTTGTCATGGCCGGCCATATACTTGTGCTCCAAACAAGGAAAGTTTTAAACATAAAATTTAAATTTCCTTATTTGTTTCTGGTAAGAAATTTTTAATAAAAAATTTTTCTTTTAAATCCCTTATTGGTTATAAAAGGTAAATTTTATAAATTAAAATCTCTCTTTGAAAATATGTGGATGGTTACAAAAAAGGAAAGTTTTATCAAAAATTAAAATCTTCCTTTTAACTACAAATAAGGAAAGATATTAAACCTCTCTCTTAATCCTTTGTAGAAAGCTATAAAAGGAAAGATTAAAATTTAAAAACTCTCTTTTAATACCATGGCTTCCACAAAAGGAAAGATTTTAAAATTTAAAATATCATTTTATTTTAATGTAGCCGGCCACATTGCTTCGGCTCCAAGTGTTAGAGTGTATACTAAAAGCCTAGCTTTTGTATAAATATTTATCTAGAAATAATAATCACATTGGTCAAATGTCTACATTTATGATAAATATAGTTGTTCATTTAATTTATATTGTAGATAACATGGTGTGTGGTGTCACACACAGAAGATTATGTTATCAGTTCTTTATAAATTATAAACAGTTGCTCACGACTAAGATGGAAAGGAACAAACCATTGGAATAGTCATAGTGTAATTAGGTATTAGTTTATCTTGACTAATAAATTACACTAGTACACTCTAAGTGTTTTGAGTAGGACCATTTTAGGTAAGTTCTTTTTATACTGACTTGATAAAAGAACTAGATCTTAGTTATTATGGAAATGTGTGCTCTTAATCCTAATATAATAACAATCACATATATTTAGTATTTATTTCTTTGACTTATCAAAGGGTGAGATTTAGCTCGATAAATCATTAGACCTGATAATTTGGGAAATGATATTACTTATAGTGTGTGTTGTTGATTATAGAGGGAAACTGTGTCCTAGTTATCTAGGTTGAGAATATTCCCAAGAGGAGCTCATAAGGATTGTCATGTTAAACCCTGCAGGTGGACTTAGTCCGACATGACGATAAGGTTGAGTGGTACTACTCTCGGACTAAGATATTAATTAAGTGAGTTGTCAGTAACTCATTTACTTAGTGGACATTCGATATCTTAAACACAGGGAGACTAACACACTCATAATAAGAAGGAGCCCAAAACGTAATTTGGGATTGGTGCGGTAGTTCAATAATAATTCTTTAGTGGAATGAATTATTATTGATGAAATTAAGTTATGTGTTCGGGGCGAACACGGGAAGCTTAATTTCATCGAGAGACCAAAACCAATTCCTCCTCTCGGTCCCTATCGTAGCCTCTTGTATATAGAGATTTTTACCCACCACATACCCACCTTCTTACCCACTCTTTGGCGGCCGGCCAAGCTAGCTTGGAACCCAAGCTAGGGCCAGCCCTGACCCAAAGGTTGAGCCAAGTTGGTGGTCGGCCAATGCTTGGAGTCCAAGCATGATGTGGCCGGCAACATCATATTAAAAAGGATTTTATTTATAAATTTTTTCTTATGTGGATTCCATGGTTTTAAAAAAGAGTTTAAAATTTAAATCTTTCCTTTTATAGCTTTCTACAAAGGATTAAGAAAAAAATTTGAAATCTTTCCTTATTTGTAGATTAAAAGATGGATTTTAATTTTAAGAAAACTTTCCTTTTTTTAACCATATTCATGATTTAAAAGAAAGTTTAAAAATTAAATATTTCTTTTATAAAAGCTTCTACAAAAGATAAAGAAAAGATTTGATATCTTTCTTTATTTGTAAAATGAAAGAGATTTTAATTTTTAGAGATAACATTCATTTTATCCACATGTTTAAAAGAAAGATTTTAATTTATAAAAGTTCCTTTTTATAAACCACCATGAAGGGAAAAATTATTGGAGAAATTTTTATAAATTTCCGGAGACAAATTAGGAAGTTTTAATTCTTATTATAATTAAAACACTCTTTGTTTATAGCTTAATAGGTGGTCGGCCATTGTAATTGAAAAAAGGAATTTAATTTTAATTAATTAAATTTTTCCTTTTCATGGCAAAAGAATTAAGGAAGTTTTTATTTAAATTTCCTTATTTGCCAAGACCAAGGATTATAAAAGAAGGGGAAGAGGTGCCTTCATGGCTAGAGAACTCTATTATTTTTTCTCCTTGGGTGTGGCCGGCCCCTCCACTTTCTCTCTTCTCCATCTTGTGGCCAAACCTCATCTCATCCTTGGAGTCCTTGTGGTGGCCGGATCTTGCTTGGAGAAGAAGGAGAGAAAAGGAGGCAATATTTCTAGCATCCCTTGGAGCTTGGTGGTGGTCGAACCTCACATCTCTTGGAGTTTATATAGTGGCCGAAACATGCTTGGAGAAGAAGGGTTTGGGTGGTTCTCATCTCGGTAGATCGTTGCCCACACAACGCCCGAGATAAGAAGAGGAATACGGTAGAAGATCAAGAGGTCGTTGCATACAAAGGAAGGTATAATTAGTAATTAATTTCCGCATCAAACTAGTTGTATTTCTTTTGTATGAATTCCAAACACAAGAGACATTAGATCTAGTTTTCAAATTTGTTTTCTAGTTTGTGTTTTCTTTGTTTTTCGAATTTGTGATTCGATTGTTATTTTTGGTTAAACCCAGAGTTATTAAGGAAATTAAATATTAGCTTTTCTTAAAAGGCTTTGTCTAGGTGGTGGTGGTTGCTCCCATATCCAAGAAGGCCATGTGCCTCGCAATGTAGTCTTGGAAGCCAATTTTGGAAATTAATATTTAATGGAATTAATAACATAGGTGGATTTGAATCAATAGTGTTAAGTTCCGCTTGCAATTCAAATCTAAACCATTAAGAACAAATAAGTTAAATTTGGAATCAATGATGTTAAGTTCCGTTTGCGATTCCTAATTTAACTTCTAAAGAGCACAATAGGTTATCAAAGGAAAGGTTCGACACTTGTACAAAATTTTCATACAGTGGAGCCAGTACGATTTTCCTAGGACTAGCCAACAATTGGTATTAGAGCTAGGGTTTGCATCTGTGTGTTTAGAATTCAAATAGGTAATGCACATGTCATACATAATTTAGGCAGGATAATAGTAGGATGTGCTAACTTTTTGGTTGCAGACTCCAACTATTATGGCTTATAGATGTTATGTGTGATTGGACCCTTGGACATGTCATGGGCATTATTGTGTGTGTGCATGATTGTATGTGTCACGCCCCGGAGGAGTCCCTGTCCGAAGAAATTTCGGCAGCACCTCCCCTGTACGGCGGACAATCTGAAGCTTCCTACATACACAATATACATCAGCCACAGGCGGCTGGAATATATACACACAACCACGCAGTTATATATATATATCATCAGCCCACTCGGCTGGAACAAAACATAAAACACAGCAGAAAAACGATAGAAATCCAAAATACATACCAAACACAAAGACTGCTAGCCGGCTAGGCTTACACAACCAACAACCAATACAAAACATCACATACAGCATCAACACTCCAAACACAAAACCGGAACACACAAAGTCAAATACATACATCTCATATACCAAGATCAAATAACAAAAATGCGGAGATATGGCTTCTGATGTGACGTGGGGACCAGCAGACAGGATGCTCCAAGCAACACCATAAATAACCTGGTACCTGAAAAGATAGTGTCAACGGAGGTGAGTTCAACAACTCAGCGAATACCAATGGACATGAGTAGTAAGATATATCTAACAGCAATAAACATGGAATACAGCTTCCTAATCATATATAGGGAATATGCAAAACCGAAAGGTAACTGAGAAAGCTGTACTCACCAGGAACTCCTATCCAGACAAAAGGGTCGTCAACCGAAAGTGTCAATAATCCTGTATGCAGGTCAAAAGTATACATCCAACCAAAATGCAGCAACCAAATGCAGCAAACACAATCGTAAGAATATAAATGCATCAATGCATATGATGCTAATGATGCGTCTTGGTCACCCCTGACGCCAGTCAGTCCTCTCACACACAAATGGCGAGTCCGAGTGGGTAGGGCTGTGACAACCGTGTACTCTGTCGTCACTGCTCCTGATGAGTGACCGAGTGGACGGGATGCTGTCGGAGTACTCCTGTCCTGTGACCCCAAATCATAAATGGGGGAGCTCAATGCTCTCATGTCCCGGTACACGATGACGGGGAGGAAATCTCTGCCGGCTCCCACGCTGAGTCACCTGACCAACGGAGCCAAATAGAGTCCACCATCTGCCGGCTATACCACGCTGCTACACTAAATGCCAGCGGAGCCAAACAGAGCGGAACTGTCTGCCGGCTACCACGCTGAGTCCTCAGACCAACGGAGCCAAACAGCAGAACCGCCACACACCTGTCTGATATACCACTAACCCATGAGTGGTGGTGTGTGCAGTACATGTAACTGGCGATGTGCTCAACCATAGTGGAGCCGACAATCGCACAGCATGCAATCATGATGCATGACACTAAGCATAGCAAAACTGATCAACATATCCATATCCATATATACATAATATGGGTACCACAGTATCAGTAGGTCAAATCCACAGATCTAGGGTATACAGGTCCTCTATGATATAACAACCTAAATCTTAAACATATCCCCCTTCCATAGCATATGTACCAACAATACACACAGATCAAAGAAAAAGGGTCTAGGTACACAAATCAGATATGATATACAAAATAGAGGTACACAAATCAGGTATGGTCTAAAAACCTAGGTACCTAGGTATCAGATAATCTAGATACACATGCTAGAAAATAAAATCCAGAACCTAGTCCGAACCTCAGTAGGTATGGTATGCCACTTACTCTAGGAACCAAGGTACTCATGGAAATAATCCTGAAACGTAAACATGGATACATATCAAACGGCCAACAGATCATGCTATGGGTATCAAACCGTGACATACCAAGGCAAACATGATCATTGCTTGCAGCTATAAAATACTATGCATATCCAATAGACAATATCATAAAGATAAGTCAAGAGGTACCCGCCTCCAATAAGAAGGTCCAATCCAGTCAAAATCCGATGTCGAGATGCTCGTATCGTATCAAACTCCTGTAGTATATGATATCCAGATTTAGCTAATTACATATAAATAAATTAGCTAAATCTAATCCTCGAAAAACTAATATAAATCCAGATCCAATTATAAACCCTAATTGGATCATTTAAACTCCTCAATCGACTTTAACTAATCCATATGAATTAGAACTTGCAACAAGCATAATCCATCACAATAATCAATCCAACCATGATCTACATCTAAGATCAAAACCTACATTTAACTATTCAATCACACTAAGCATGTATCAACTAGTGATATACTAACCATCTAGTAATCCATATCATCTTCAATTCCACATACCTAATTCATCAACAATACAAAACCAATTTCCCTACTTCTTACCTTAATCCACAGCCCAACCAATCCATAGCAAAGACAACTTGCTGTCGGAACAGAGGTAGCTGTTGGAAATCAAGAAACCCCCTGCCATGCACAGTCTGGATAAAAAATGAAGCTCAAGAAATCGACATTCCAAACAACAACCAAATTTCCAGAACAACCAGAGCACCTTACCTCTTTCTCCCCACTAGTCGGAGGTGATGAGCGATCGGGCGAAGGAAAACTCTAGCGAACAGTATCGTGGTGGCTGGAATCTTACTCATCTTCTACCTTGGGACACATAACTCCCAAATCAACACCACTCCAACAAGATCAAGTCTAAAATCCACAACTACGTATGGTACTTACCTCCAAAATCGCTGCTAGGGTGAATTTGTGCTCCTCGCCGTCAGCCAGAGAAGAGATCAAAGAATCGCAGACAGTGCTAGGATAGTAGGATCAGTAGAGAGCTCAATACTCCCTCTTCCGGCCAAACTCACTGGCACAAAGGGGGCAGCGATCCGAGAGGACTGCTGAAGGTGATCGGAAGAAGAGGAGCCGACAGGGGTTTGGAACTAGGGCACAGGTAATGGAGCGACATCCCTGACCTGACCCCGTGACCTCTAGCGATGACGATGACATGGAGGTAACGGCGCTAGGGCACCGCTGGAGGGAGAGCCGCAGTGGATAGGCGCTGCTCCGTTCGCCTCATGTGGTGGCGGCGCCTAGATGCGGCTCGAGAAAGAGCAGATGAAGAGGCCGGTGCTAGGTATGAGGAGGGAAATCGACTCGGGAGGAAGAATGGGAAGGGAAAGGGAGATCCTCGGCTGGATCGGGAGAGAATAGGTGAAGGATCGAGAAGAAGGAAGAGAGATCGGCGAGGGAGAAGTAGGGAACCGCACGGTAGGAGAAATGGGGAAAAAGAAATAAAGAAAAATAAAAGGAAAATAAAAAGGAAAATCAACATTTCCTCACATAAATGGGGTAGCCTAAACAGGCTTTCCTAGACCCCGTTTTTATCCCCGTTAACTCGTCCATACGAGCTCCGAAAAATTACCGAAAAATTTCCAAAAATTCCAAAAAAATTCCCTTATTAATATTCGCCTATTTTCCGATATTTTACATTCTCCCCCACTAATAAAAATTTGGTCCCCAAATTTCGTTATCTACCATCAGCAAATACTAACAACAGGTAAAGAGTATAAATGCTGAATGGTAAATAATATCACGCACACCAAGTGAATAGATGGGGTATTGAGCTCGGATAGTATCCTCGAGCTTCCAAGTAACCTCCTTGTCCGAATGATGCTGCCATCCGACTTTAACCAGCCGGATAGTTTTGTTTCGCAACTGACGCTCTTTCCGGTTGATTATCCGTACCGGAACCTCCTCATATGTAATGTCAAGCTGATCTAGAACTGGAATATCTGCCAGCACATGTGTCGGGTCATGCACATATCTCCTCAGCATCGATACGTGGAATACATCGTGGACGTCTGCCATGGACGATGGTAGTGCTAACCGGTAAGCTACCCCTCCGATACCCTCCAAGATCTCGAAAGGGCCAATATACCGCGGAGCTAGCTTACCTCTGAGGCCAAATCTCTTCGCAGAAATACATGGTCGCCAACAGAGAACTCTAGTGGTCTGCGTCTCCGTTCTCTTCTGGCGGTCCTACGCCTCTGACATCCTCCATCTGACAGTACAGACAAACTCTACCTCATGCTGAGCTCTATGAGTTCCCGACAACTAGGCCTCCCCAACCTCATCCAGAGGGTGGGTGTCCGACAAGGCCTACCATACAACACTTCAACGGTGGCATTAGGATAGTCGAATGCAACCCGTTGTTGTAAGCGAACTCTACCAATGGCCAATGATCCGCCCAACTGCCTCCAAAATCCAATACACAAGACCTCAACAAGTCCTCTAGAGTCTAAATGGTCCACTCTACTGTCCATCTGCCTACAGATGGAAAGTTATACTGAAATAGAGCTGCGTGCCCAAGGTCTGCTGCAGACTCTGTTAAAAACGAGACGTGAACCGGGGTCTCTATCCGAAATAATAATCAACGGGACACCACGTGATCTAATGATCTCCCGGCAAAACAGATCTACCCATCTATCCAGGAAATCTGCCCTCCGAATAGCTAAAAAGTGCGCGGATTTGGTTAATTGATCAACGATTACCCAAATCGCGTCTTGGTCTCGTCATGTCCTCGACAAACTCACCACAAAATCCATAGTAATATGTTCTCATTTCCACTCAGGAATAGAAAACTGCTGAAATAAGCCGACAGATCCCTAATGCTCGGCCTTCACTTGCTGACAGACAAGACATCTAGCTACAAAATCCGCGATGTCTTCCATAATGTCGTTCCACCAATAGAAACACCTCAAATCTTGGTACACACGTGTACCGCCTAGGTGGACAGCAAATCATGAGCGATGAACCTCCGAAAGTAACGCCCATAAGACCGGATGAGACTGAAGTACGCATAATCTGCCTCAGAAGTGTATAACACCCTCCTCGTCTCGTGTGAACTCGGTCTGCTACCCGGAAGTTATCTGGCTGCAAATAACCCGCAAATACTGATCAGCAGCCTAGGGCTCTCACGGATTCTCGTCCTGATCGATGACTGAGCAACCATGGTAACAAGAATACCCTGCTCTATCTGTAGCCACAACCCGGTGGCAAGCCAAAGTCACTCTAGACTTCCGGCTAAGTGCGTCGACAACCACATTAGCTTTTCCTGGGCGATAGCTAATGGTACAATCAAAATCCTTCAGAAATTACATCCATCTTCCCTGTCGGAGATTAGATTCCTTTCTAAGTGAACAAATATTTGAGACTCTTATGGTCCGTGAGAATCTCAAATGTAACGCCGTATAGATAAGGCTGCCAAATCTTCAAGGCACAAAATAATGACGGCCAGCCACAAGTCATATACCGGTAGTTCTACTCATGCTCCTACAACTGTCGAAAAACATAGAAGACTACCGTGTCGTGCTGCACCAAAATAGCGCCCAAACTCTGTAGTCATACGTCGGTATAGAGCACGAATCTGTCCTCTTCAGAAGGTAAAACCAAAATCGGAGTCACCCCTAGTCTCCGCTTCAGCTCCTCTAAGCTGGTCTCGTAGTCCTCGGACCACGTGAATTTCATGCCTTTCCTGGTCAGGCGTGTAAATAGCATAACAATCCGTGAGAAATCCTCAACGCATCTCCGGAAATATCGGCCAAACAAAGGAAGTTGCGAGCCTCTTCTATAGACTCCGTCTACTCCCAATAGTAACATCCTCTATCTCCTGTGTAACCACGGTATACTCCTACTGGTGACCGTGTGTCTCAAATATCTCACTGAAGACAACCAAAATACACACTACTGATCTTCACATATAGATGTTCTCGTCGAAACATCTCTAGAACTATGCGAAGGTGGTGTACTTGACTCACCTCAGATCCGTAATAAATCACAACATCGTCAACAAAGACAATGGAAACCGATCCAAACATTCTAGGGATACCCAAATCATCGAGTCCATGACAAAATCTAGGGCACCACAAGCACTAATGGTAAAACCAAGACACATAATGTCCGTATCACAGACATTCCTAACAATAAGATCCTCAACAATAAACAGATTTAATCACTAACGATATATAATCACCAAAGAATAGAACCTCCCGTGTGAGAGCAATGCTCTATCACACGAAATACCACATATGTGGGAGCAACGCTCTACCACAAGAAATCCTCCATATGTGGGAGCAACGCTCCACCACAAATAATCCAAAATATGTATCCACAATAAATATGGGAGCAATGCTCCGCTACAAACAATCCGCAATATGTAGGAGCAACGCTCCACTACAAAACAATATATGGAATCCACCACAAAGCAATCCCTAAAAAATCCATAACATGTGGGAGCTACGCTCTACCACAACAATACATAAGTGCCCAAAGCACCTAACTATCTAGCTAGAGACTGCACAAGATCTCTCTACCACAGATCACTGTGGGTAGCCTAGGGTATAACCACCCAGTAAGCAAATCAAATCCATAGTCAACTCTATCATCCTTCTAGTGGGTCGGTCACCCACTAATGGGAGAATTAGTTGACAGGGTAAAACAACCAATATCATAATGTAGACATTTAATATTCTACATTTAACATAAGTAGAATCATCATGATGCTACCAACCATACATCTGACATACATGCACACACAACATATGTATGATCGACATACTCCTCCAATTAGTACACACCAAAAATACTCACATCATAGGTATAAATCACCGTGATACCTCCAACAATGTATAACGAACCCGTGTGCATATATCATCGTAGGTAAAATCAACAATACCCCCTCAAACAAAACTAACATGACAAATATACACATATGCCAAGAGTATAATCAACATAAACTTCCAATAAGGCATACTCAAACTCAGGTGCATTCACAAATCACACATAATCAACAAGATACCTCAGATACCACACTAAACACATATGTACATATCACAACATAGATTTAAATTATTAAGATACCTCCAATATGTCAATCAGGCACGTACAGCTAACTAAATAGCTATAACCCACAAGAAACCTACAATAACCATATATAGATGGGAATACCCACACTATCCACAAATGAACTATCCATCATAGAACTTCTTCAACTCATAACAATCATATACACACTTCATAGATATGCAAAATCAGCATATTTAATCCAATCTACCACATAAACCCTATGCCATCTTTTAAGTTATCCAATTAGGTACATACAGTCTAAAATTACAGTACCCATGGAATAGGATACATCGATCCTCTATCGACTGACCAAATCATCAATAGTATATGGCTAATTCAATCCTTTCCCACGTCAGTATAAGCTAGATACTCGATGTGCTCAAGATATCCAACTAAGCACGAATAACTCAAGATTCAAACCTCTAAAATAAAGTATAACTGTCCTCTACTGATCAAACCAACAAAACTAAATAAGTCATCTACTAACTAATCAAGAATACCTTAATCCTCCACAAACCACTAAGGTGTATCAATCCACGACTACCCAAGTCGACAAACGTAAATCAGTCTTCTATTGACCGATCTAGCAAGAGTAAATCAATATTTACTGATAAAATTACTAACATAAAATGGTATACCACTGGCTAGGTCAAAATGAAGATGTAGATACTATCCACTACACAGCTAATAATAACAGAGGCTGGTATATGCCTCGATCTCCTAACCAATTAGTAGTAACAGAAGCTAATACTACTAATGGTATGATATGAAAAATCAGCAGAGACTGTATCCCTTAATCTCTATCAAGGTCGATCATCATCAGAGTTTTACCTACTACATAAAATATATGCTATCTCAACTAGACAGGTACTAGTAAAGAGTGCAAATACACGTCATAAACTATAATAGTGAATAGGGCATAAACTAACCAAAAAGGTAGGATAACATATACCAACATACCTCCTATAGCTTGGAGATGTCCTGCTGCTGCCAGGTCCCGAAAAGTCACATCGAGAAAACCAAAACACAAAATCCGAAACACCGAAAAAATAAGACACGTAAGTCGATCTCTGATACCAAATAAATTGATATCAGATAAATCTCGAAAGTCCAGAACACATAACAAGTATCGTATACCTGCTCTGATACCACTAAATTGTCACGCCCCGGAGGAGTCCCTGTCCGAAGAAATTTCGGCAGCACCTCCCCTGTACGGCGGACAATCTGAAGCATCCTACATACACAATATACATCAGCCACAGGCGGCTGGAATATATACACACAACCACGCAGTTATATATATATATATCATCAGCCCACTCGGCTGGAACAAAACATAAAACAAAGCAGAAAAACGATAGAAATCCAAAATACATACCAAACACAAAGACTGCTAGCCGGCTAGGCTTACACAACCAACAACCAATACAAAACATCACATACAGCATCAACACTCCAAACACAAAACCGGAACACACAAAGTCAAATACATACATCTCATATACCAAGATCAAATAACAAAAATGCGGAGATATGGCTTCTGATGTGACGTGGGGACCAGCAGACAGGATGCTTCAAGCGACACCATAAATAACCTGGTACCTGAAAAGATAGTGTCAACGGGGGTGAGTTCAACAACTCAGCGAATACCAATGGACATGAGTAGTAAGATATATCTAACAGCAATAAACATGGAATACAGCTTCCTAATCATATATAGGGAATATGCAAAACTGAAAGGTAACTGAGGAAGCTGTACTCACCAGGAACTCCTATCCAGACAAAAGGGTCGTCAACCGAAAGTGTCAATAATCCTGTATGCAGGTCAAAAGTATGCATCCAACCAAAATGCAGCAACCAAATGCAGCAAACACAATCGTAAGAATATAAATGCATCAATGCATATGATGCTAATGATGCGTCCTGGTCACCCCTGACGCCAGTCAGTCCTCTCACACACAAATGGCGAGTCCGAGTGGGTAGGGCTGTGACAACCGTGCACTCTGTCGTCACTGCTCCTGATGAGTGACCGAGTGGACGGGATGCTGTCGGAGTACTCCTGTCCTGTGACCCCAAATCATAAATGGGGGAGCTCAATGCTCTCATCTCCCGGTACACGATGACGGGGAGGAAATCTCTGCCGGCTACCACGCTGAGTCACCTGACCAACGGAGCCAAACAGAGTCCACCGTCTGCCGGCTACTACGCTGCTACACTAAATGCCAGCGGAGCCAAACAGAGCGGAACTGTCTGCCGGCTACCACGCTGAGTCCTCAGACCAACGGAGCCAAACAGCAGAACCGCCACACACCTGTCTGATATACCACTAACCCATGAGTGGTGGTGTGTGCAGTACATGTAACTGGCGATGTGCTCAACCATAGTGGAGCCGACAATCGCACAGCATGCAATCATGATGCATGACACTAAGCATAGCAAAACTGATCAACATATCCATATCCATATATACATAATATGGGTACCACAGTATCAGTAGGTCAAATCCACAGATCTAGGGTATACAGGTCCTCTATGATATAACAACCTAAATCCTAAACATATCCCCCTTCCATAGCATATGTACCAACAATACGCACAGATCAAAGAAAAAGGGTCTAGGTACACAAATCAGATATGATATACAAAATAGAGGTACACAAATCAGGTATGGTATAAAAACCTAGGTATCAGATAATCTAGATACACATGCCAGAAAATAAAATCCAGAACCTAGTACGAACCTCAGTAGGTATAGTATGCCACTTACTCTAGGAACCAAGGTACTCATGGAAATAATCCTGAAACGTAAACTTGGATACATATCAAACGGCCAACAGATCATGCTATGAGTATCAAACCGTGACATACCAAGGCAAACATGATCATTGCTTGCAGCTATAAAATACTATGCATATCCAATAGACAATATCATAAAGATAAGTCAAGAGGTACCCGCCTCCAATAAGAAGGTCCAATCTAGTCCAAATCCGATGTCGAGATGCTCGTATCGTATCAAACTCCTGTAGTATATGATATCCAGATTTAGCTAATTACATATAAATAAATTAGCTAAATGTAATCCTCGAAAAACTAATATAAATCCAGATCCAATTATAAACCCTAATTGGATCATTTA
This sequence comes from Zingiber officinale, assembly GCF_018446385.1. Taxonomy (NCBI): domain Eukaryota; kingdom Viridiplantae; phylum Streptophyta; class Magnoliopsida; order Zingiberales; family Zingiberaceae; genus Zingiber; species Zingiber officinale. The sequence continues at coordinate 59,863,086 of NC_055998.1, read as the reverse complement.
AACTCCTCAATCGACTTTAACTAATCCATATGAATTAGAACTTGCAACAAGCATAATCCATCACAATAATCAATCCAACCATGATCTACATCTAAGATCAAAACCTACATTTAACTATTCAATCACACTAAGCATGTATCAACTAGTGATATACTAACCATCTAGTAATCCATATCATCTTCAATTCCACATACCTAATTCATCAACAATACAAAACCAATTTCCCTACTTCTTACCTTAATCCACAGCCCAACCAATCCATAGCAAAGACAACTTGCTGTCGGAACAGAGGTAGCTGTTGGAAATCAAGAAACCCCCTGCCATGCACAGTCTGGATAAAAAATGAAGCTCAAGAAATCGACATTCCAAACAACAACCAAATTTCCAGAACAACCAGAGCACCTTACCTCTTTCTCCCCACTAGTCGGAGGTGATGAGCGATCGGGCGAAGGAAAACTCCAGCGAACAGTATCGTGGTGGCTGGAATCTTACTCATCTTCTACCTTGGGACACATAACTCCCAAATCAACACCACTCCAACAAGATCAAGTCCAAAATCCACAGCTACGTATGGTACTTACCTCCAAGATCGCTGCTAGGGTGAATTTGTGCTCCTCGCCGTCAGCCAGAGAAGAGATCAAAGAATCGCAGACAGTGCTAGGATAGTAGGATCAGTAGAGAGCTCAATACTCCCTCTTCCGGCCAAACTCACTGGCACAAAGGGGGCAGCGATCCGAGAGGACGGCTGAAGGTGATCGGAAGAAGAGGAGCCGACAGGGGTTTGGAACTAGGGCACAGGTAATGGAGTGACATCCCTGACCTGACCCCGTGACCTATAGCGATGACGATGACATGGAGGTAACGGCGCTAGGGCACCGCTGGAGGGAGAGCCGCAGTGGATAGGCGCTGCTCCGTTCGCCTCATGTGGTGGCGGCGCCTAGATGCGGCTCGAGAAAGAGCAGATGAAGAGGCCGGTGCTAGGTATGAGGAGGGAAATCGACTCGGGAGGAAGAATGGGAAGGGAAAGGGAGATCCTCGGCTGGATCGGGAGAGAATAGGTGAAGGATCGAGAAGAAGGAAGAGAGATCGGCGAGGGAGAAGTAGGGAACCGCACGGTAGGAGAAATGGGGAAAAAGAAATAAAGAAAAATAAAAGGAAAATAAAAAGAAAAATCAACATTTCCTCACATAAATGGGGTAGCCTAAACAGGCTTTCCTAGACCCCGTTTTTATCCCCGTTAACTCGTCCATACGAGCTCCGAAAAATTATCGAAAAATTTCCAAAAATTCCAAAAAAATTCCCTTATTAATATTCACCTATTTTCCGGTATTTTACAGTATGTAACTAATACAGTAGGAGCTGTATTAGCCCTAGGGTTTTAGAATTTTATTTTCGATCTAGATTTCATGTACATTCTCTCGTGGAATATAGGATCGACACATGTAAAATTTTATTTTTGTCGCGGATCAGATGCTTGCAAGGCGTGGTACTTTTGAAACACCAGAGGCGCAGTGGAATAAGAAGCAAGATGGATGCGACGTCTTGACCCGATGGCGGTGGCTAAAAATGGCAGTAGCTAGGATTGGAGCATACTGAAGACAGTGATGGAAAAGGCCATAATAGTTGAAAAATTAATTTCCAAATTTATTGCTTTTATTTACTGTGATGTTTATGTACATGTGATGTATGCTAGCATAGGTTAAAATCCTCATTTTTAAATAACTAAGTGGGAAAGGGATTTTAATAAATTCCACGGTCTCCATTATTGGTTTGTAAGTGATGCAACAAGCTTGCGTGTTAGCTCTGAGTGCCTCCCTCCACAACGGATTGGTTTGTTGCGGATCACTAGATCAAACTTCCTTTATGGATGGTTATAGGAAATTATTTAGGAGTGTGTGATCTTCTCCAACTGATGGGGCATAATCCTATTTAATGGACTAAGTATCATGTAATGGTATACAGTTAGACGCATTCAATAGTATCCTCCCCAACGGAGTCACTGCTATTGTTTTACGGGACAAAAGAAATATCAACTATTAATTTGTCATAAAGTTAGGTAAAACCCCCCTCTTACAAATGTTTGAATTTGTATACGTCCACACTAACGTGGCATACAAAATTCACGGTGTTTGAGGTAATTTTATTTGTCATAAAGTTAGGTTGACAATATAAAATGGGTAATACATCCTCTTACAAACAATTGAATTTGTATACGTCCACACTAACGTGGCATACAAAATTCTTGGTGTTTGAGGTAATTCAAGGATGACAAGATAATTAATGGGTAAGACTCTCCTCTTACGAATGTTGAATTTGTATACGTCCACACTAACGTGGCATGGATAATTCCCGGTGTTTGAGGTGTTGGTGAGTTTAAATAATATTTTTTGAGGAATCAATGTTATTTTTAAATTTAAAGTTTTAACCAAATATTTGATCAAAGTTAGACCAACTATTAATTTTATTCATCATAAAGTAAGGTTGACGAGATAATAAAATTAATGGATAAAATCTCCTCTTTGATTTTGTATACGTCCACACTATCGTGGCATACAAAATTCACGAAGATTTTAAGGAGTTGGTCTTGACTAAATATTTTTTTTGATTCTTAGGATTTCAAATGTTAGTCAATCCCCTAGTTGTTATACTATAGAAAAGACTTAGTAGTCCCAATTATAATGATTGGAAATAGGACTTGGACATTAAGGTAGACTGTCTTCTTATAACTAAGAACAATATAGGTGTATTTAATTCATTAGTTGTTGAAACATGTTTAGTGGTGTTATCTACCAGCACCTGGAGTGTAGATACAGATGTCATTAATCATGTCTGTAATTCATTGCAGGGTTCCAGGAAACCCGACAACTATATGAAAAGAAAAACACCGTCTACATGGGCACTACTGCAAAAGTAGCAGCTGTTGTTGTGCGAGATGTTTATCCTCTGATAGGAATATAATATGGATTTTCAGAAATTATCTTTACGTACTAAGTTTAGAAAGAACCTGATTTCATTTTCTAAACTATTAAAGAATAGATATTCTGTCTATTTTGATTACAAACTTGTTATCAAGAAAAATAGGGAAGTCTCTGTTCTGGTACGTTGGTTGACAATTTATAATCCAATAACTCCCACGATGCAATAAATGAAAATTAGTAACACATCTTCTAACTTTAAGAGAAAGCAACCTTCAGAAATGAACCAATTATATCTTTGACATCTAAGGCTAGATTATATTAACTTAAGTAGGATTCATTGGTAGCTGATGAACTTTTGGGTTCATTGGTAGTGAAAATCTTTCCAACCTGCGAGTCTTACTTGGAAGGAAAAATAACCGAGAAAGCTTTTTAAGTCTAAGGGGTTTGGAGCCAAACATATGTTGAAATTGGTTCATTCTGATTTGTGTGGTCCTATGACTATCCAGACAAGAGGTAGTTTCTAATATTTCATCTATTTTATAGATAACTATTCGAGACACAAATAGATTTACTTGATACACCGCAAGTCTAAGTGCTTTGATTAGTTCAAAGAGTACGAGGCTAATGCGGAGAAATGTCAAAGTAAAAATATCAAGACACTATGGTGAGATCGTAGTAGCAAGTACCTCTTGGGAGAATTTAGGAGTCACTTAACAGAAGTAGGGATTCTATCCCAACTAACTGCACTTGGTACATCCTAACAGAATGGTGTAGTAGAAAGAAGGTATAAGACTCTTATGGAATAATTAGATCGATGATGAGTTATTTAGAAAATTACCAAATTCATTTTAAGGATATACACTGGAAACGGAAGTGAACATAGTACCTTCTAAGTCAGAACTCTCTACTCCCACAGAATTGCAGAATGGGCGTAAGCCTAGTCTGAAGCATATTCAGATTTGGGTGGTCTAGCACGTGAGAGGCACTAAAAAGTTGGACATGAGTTCACTTGTTTGTGAGCCATCCTAGAAAAATGAAAAGACGTTTATAGTCCTTAAAATCGGAAGGTCATTGTTGGCACCAATGCCCGATTTTAGAAAAGGACTATACTATGAACCACAAGCCCATGAGTAAAAATTGTTCTTAAGGAAATTAAAGGATATGTCTAACCTAGTACCAACTGTACAAGATGAAATATCACAAGAAACTACAACACGTATCACAAATGATACACAATTATAGAAAGTGCCTCATCGTAGTGGGTGGGTTGTTAGGCAACCTAAAAGATTCATGTGTTAGGAGAGTGTTTGGACTCAATTCCTGGTGGACATGAACCTGATCTCCGGACATATGACGAAGCACTCCAAGATAAAGATGCAGCATCTTTGCAAAGAGCAATAAATATAGAATTAGATTATATGTATTCTAATAGAGTCTGGGAGCTTATAAAATCACCAAATGGTGTAAAAGTCATCGGGTGAAAATAATTCTACAATAGGAAAAGAGGGATAGACAGGAAGGTAGAAACTTTCAAAGCAAGGCTTGTTGAAAAAAGGAAACTTTTTTACCGGTAGCCATGCTTAAGTCTATCTGGATTCTTTTATATATGAGATTTAGCAAGTGGATGTCAAGACAACTTTCCTTAATGGAAGTCTTGAAGAAAATATCCATATAAAGCAACCAGAAGGGTTTATTGCAAAGAGCAAAGAGCATCTTGTGTGTAAGCTCAATCAATCTATGGGCTGAAGTAAAGCTTCAAGGTCTTGGTACATCCGGTTTAATAAAGTAATCCAAACCTATGGTTTATTTTATAACCGAATGAGTTTTGTGTATATAAGAAGTGTGATGGAAACGTGGTGGTATTTCTTGTACTATACATAGATAACATTTTTGGTAGATTGGAAACAATATCAAAGTGTTGTCAGAAGTAAGGGTATGATTATCCAAACAATTCGATTTGAAAGACTTGGGAGAATGCATATATTCTTGGGATCAAAGGGATCGCAAGAAAAGAATATATTTTACTTATCCCAAGTTTCATATATCGAAACAATCCTTGCTCGTTTTAAGCATGCAAAACATCAAGAAAGGTTTCTTACCTTTTCAGCATGGAATAGCTTTATCTAAAGAGATGACTCCGAAGACATCAAAGGAGATAGAGGAAATAAAGGCAGCTCCTTATATTTCGGCTGTCGGAAGCCTAATGTATGCTATGCACGAGATCAAAAATCTATTTTGCCGAGGGCATAGTTAGCAGATATCTAAGTAATCCTGGACAAGGATATTGGACTGTGGTAAAGCATATATTGAAGTACCTTAGAGGCACTAGAGATAATATGCTAGCTTACAAGGCAGATAATTTGGTCCCTATGGGTTGCATGGATTTTGACTTCCAATCAGATAGGGACAATTGTAAGTCGACCTCGGGGTTTTGTGTTTACTTTAGGAAGTAAAGCCATAACTATGGAGGAGTGTTAAGATAATGTGTTTTTCGGACTCCACCATAGAAGCTGAGTATGTGGCAGCCTCGGAGGCAGCCACAGAAGTTAAATAGCTTAGAAACTTCATGATGGACTTGGACATGATTTCTGGTTTGCCCAAAATTATTACAATTTATTGTAATAATAGTGGTGCAGTGGCAAACTCGAAGAAACCATAAGTCCACAAGGCAAGTAAACACAATAGAGCGCAAGTACCACCCAATACGAGAAATCGTATAACGAGGAGAAGTTGTTGTCGCATAGATTGCATCAAGTGATAACCTGAAAAATCTTTTCACTAAGGCCCTTAAGGCAAGAGCTTTTAATGGGCATGGTGAAGGTTTAGAAATTAGATGTATGGCAGGATAAATGGCAGCATAGTCTTTTAGTATAAGTGAGAGATTGTTAGAGTGTATACTAAAAGCCTAGCTTTTGTATAAACATTTATCTAGAAATAAGAATCACATTGGTCAAATGTCTACATTTATGATAAATGTAGTTGTTCAATTAATTTATATTATAGATAACATGGTGTGTAGTGTCACACACAGAAGATCATATTATCAGTTCTTTATAAATTATAAATATTTACTCACGACTAAGATGGAAAGGAACAAACCATTGGAATAGTCGTAGTGTAATTAGGTATTAGTTTATCTTGACTAATAAATTACACTAGTACACTCTAAGTGTATTGAGTAGGACCATTTTAGGTAAGTTTTTTTTATAATGACTTGATAAAAGAACTAGACCTTAGTTATTATGGAGATGTGTGCTCTTAATCCTAATATAATAACAATCACATATATTTAGTATTTATTTCTTTGACTTATCAAAGGGTGAGATTTAGCTCGATAAATCATTAGGTCCGATAATTTGGGAAATGATATTACTTATAGTGTGTGTTGTTGATTATAGAGGGAAACTGTGTCCTAGTTATCTAGGTTGAGAATATTCCCAAGAGGAGCTCATAAGGATTGTCATGTTAAACCCTGCAGGTGGACTTAGTCCGACATGACGATAAGGTTGAGTGGTACTACTCTCGGACTAAGATATTAATTAAGTGAGTTGTCAGTAACTCATTTAATTAGTGGACATTCGACATCTTAAACAAAGGGAGACTAACACACTGATAAAAAAAGGAGCACAAAACGTAATTTGGGATTGGTGTGGTAGTTCAATAATAATTCTTTAGTGGAATGAATTATTATTGATGAAATTAAGTTGTGTGTTCGGGGTGAACACAGGAAGCTTAATTTCATCGGGAGACCAAAACCAATTCCTCCTCTTGGTCCTTATCGTAGCCTCTTGTATATAGAGATTTATACCCACCACATACCCACCTTCTTACCTACTCTTTGGTGGGCGACCACGCTAGCTTGGAACCCAAGCTAGGGCCGGCCAAGACCCAAAGGTTGAGCCAAGTTGCTGGTCGGCCAATGCTTGGAGTCCAAGGATGATGTGGCCGGCCACATCATATTAAAAAGGATTTTATTTATAAATTTTTTCTTATGTGGATTCCATGGTTTTAAAAGAGAGTTTAAAATTTAAATCTTTCCTTTTATAGCTTTCTACAAAGGATTAAGAAAAAATTTGAAATATTTCCTTATTTGTAGAATAAAAGATGGATTTTAATTTTAATAAAACTTTCATTTTTAACCATATTCATGATTTAAAAGAGAGTTTAAAAATTAAATATTTCTTTTATAAAAAATTCTACAAAAGATAAAGAAAAGATTTGATATCTTTCCTTATTTGTAGAATGAAAGAGATTTTAATTTTTAGAGATAACTTTCTTTTTATCCACATATTTAAAAGAAATATTTTAATTTACAAAAGTTCCTTTTCATTAACCACCATGAAGGGAAAAATTATTGGAGAAATTTTTATAAATTTCCGGAGATAAATTAGGAAGTTTTAATTCTTATTATAATTAAAACTCTCCTTGTTTATAGCTGAATAGGTGGTCGGCCATTGTAATTGAAAAAAGGAATTTAATTTTAATTAATTAAAATTTTCCTTTTCATGGCAAAAGAATTAAGGAAGTTTTTATTTAAATTTCCTTATTTGCAAAGACCAAGGATTGTAAAAGAGGGGGTAGAGGTGCTTTCATGGCTAGAGAACTCTATTATTTTTTCTCCTCTCTTTTTCTCCTTGGGTGTGGCCGACCCCTCCTCTTTATCTCTTCTCCATCTTGTAGCCGAACCTCATCTCATCCTTGGAGTCCTTGTGGTGGCCGGATCTTGCTTGGAGAAGAAGGAGAGAAAAGGAGGCAATATTTCTTGCATCCCTTGGAGCTTGGTGGTGGCCGAACCTCACATGTCTTAGAGTTTATATGGTGGCCGAAACATGCTTGGAGAAGAAGGGTTGGGTGGATCTCATCACGGTAGATCGTTGCCCACACAACGTCCGAGATAAGAAGAGGAATACGGTAGAAGATCAAGAGGTCATTGCATACAAAGGAAGGTATAATTAGTAATTAATTTCCACATCATACTAATTGTATTTCTTTTGTATGAATTCCAAACACAAGAGGCATTAGATCTAGTTTTCAAATTTGTTTTCGAGTTTGTGTTTTCATTGCTTTTCGAATTTGTGATTCGATTGTTATTTTTGGTTAAACCCAGAGTTATTAAGGAAATTAAATATTAGCTTTTCTTAAAAGGCCTTGTCTAGGCGGTGGTGGTTGCTCCCATATCTAAGAAGGCCATGTTCCTCGCCATGCAGTCCTGGAAGCCAATTTTGGAAATTAATATTTAATGGAATTAATAACATAGGTGGATTTGAATCAATAGTGTTAAGTTCTGCTTGCGATTCAAATCTAAACCATTAAGAACAGATAAGTTAAATTTGGAATCAATGATGTTAAGTTCCATCTGCGATTCCTAATTTAACTTCTAAAGAACACAATAGGTTATTAAAGGAATGGTTCAACACTTGTACAAAATTTTTATACAGTGGAGCCGGTACGATTTTCCTAGGACTAACCAACAATTGGTATCAGAGATAGGCTTTGCCTCTGTGTGTTTAGAATTCAAATAGGTTATGCACATGTCATACATAAAGTAGGCAGGATAATAGTAGGATATGCCAACTTTTTGGTTGCAGGCTCCAACTATTATGGCTTATAGATGTTATGTGTGATTGGACCCTTGGACATGTCATGGGCATTATTGTGTGTGTGCATGATTGTATGTAACTAATACAGCAGGAGCTGTATTAGCCCTAGGATTTTAGAATTTTATTTTCGATCTAGATTTCATGTACATTCCCTCGTGGAATATAGGATCGACACATGTAAAATTCTATTTTTGTCACGGATCATATGCTTGCGTGGCGTGGTACTTTTGAAGCACCAGAGGCGCAGCAGAATAAGAAGCAAGATGGATGTGATATCTTGACCTGATGGCGGTGGCTAAAGATGGCAGCAGGTAGGGTTGGAGCATACTGAAGACAATGATGGAAAAGGCCATAATAGTTGGAAAATTAATTTCCAAATTTATTGCTTTTATTTACTGTGATGTTTATGTGCATGTGATGTATGCTAGAATAGGTTAAAATCCTCATTTTTAAATAACTAAGTGGGAGAAGGATTTTTATAAATTCCACGGTCTCCATTATTGGTTTGTAAGTGATGCAATATGCTTGCGTGTTGGCTCTAAGTGCCTCCCTCCACAACGGATGGGTTTGTTGCGAATCACTAGATCAAACTTCCTTTATGGATGGTTATAGGAAATTATTTAGGAGCGTGTGATCTTCTCCAACTGAAGGGGCATAATCCTATACACTTAGACGCATTCAATAGTATCCTCCCCAACGGAGTCACTACTATTGTTTTGCGGGACCAAAGCAATACCAACTATTAATTTATCATAAAGTTAGGTAAAACCCCCTGTTACAAATGTTTGAATTTGTATACGTCCATACTAATGTGACATATAAAATTCACGATGTTTGAGGTAATTTTATTTGTCATAAAGTTAGGTTGACAATATAAAATGGGTAATACCTCCTCTTACAAACAATTGAATTTGTATACGTCCACACTAAAGTGTCATACAAAATTCATGGTGTTTGAGGTAATTCAAGGATGTCAAGATAATTAATGGGTAAGACCCTCCTCTTACAAATATTGAATTTGCATACGTCCACACTAACGTGGCATGCATAATTCCCGGTGTTTGAGGTGTTGGTGAGTTTAAATAATATTGTTTGAGGAATCAATGTTTTTTTAAATTTAAAGTTTTAACCAAATATTTGATCAAATACATACCAACTATTAATTATTCGTCATAAAGTAAGGTTGATGAGATAATAAAATTAATGGATAAAATCTTCTCTTTGATTTTGTATACGTCCACACTATCATGGCATACAAAATTCACGAAGATTTTAAGGAGTAGGTCTTGACCAAATATTTTTTGTGATTCTTAGGATTTCAAATGTTAGTCAATCCCCTAGTTGTTATACTATAGAAAAGACTTAGTTGTCCCAATTATAATGATTAGAAACCGGACTTGGACATTAAGGTAGATTTTCTTCTTATAATTAAGAACAATATAGGTGTATTTAATTCATTAGTTGTTGAAACATGTTTAGTGGTGTTATCTACCAGTACCTGGAGTGTTGATACAGATGTCATTAATCTTGTCTGCAATTCATTGCAAGGTTCTAGGAAACCCGACAAATATATGAAAAGAAAAACACCGTCTACATGGACACTACTGCAAAAGTAGCAGCTGTTGCTGTGGGAGATGTTTATCCTCTGATAGGAATATAATATGGATTTTCAGAAATTATCTTTACGTACTAGGTTTAGAAAGAACCTGATTTCGATTTCTAAACTATTAAAGAATAGATATTCTGTCTATTTTGATTACAAACTTGTTATCAAGAAAAATAGGGAAGTTATCTATTCTGGTACGTTGGTTGACAATTTATAATCCAATAACTCCCACGATGCAATAAATGGAAATTAGTAACACATCTTCTAACTTTAAGAGAAAGCAACCTTCGGAAATGAACCAATTATATCTTTGACATCTAAGGCTAGGTTATATTAACTTAAGTAGGATTCATTGGTAGCTGATGAACTTTTGGGTTCATTGGTAGTGGAAATCTTTCCAACCTGCGAGTCATACTTAGAAGAAAAAATAACCGAGAAAGATTTTTAAGTCTAAGGGGTATGGAGCCAAAGATATATTGAAATTGGTTCATTCTGATTTGTGTGGTCCTATGACTATCCAGAAAAGAGGTAGTTTCGAATATTTCGTCTATTTTATAGACAACTACTCGAGACACAGATAGATTTACTTGATACACCGCAAGTCTAAGTACTTTGATTAGTTCAAAGAGTAAGAGGCTGATGCGGAGAAATGTCAAACTAAAAATATCAAGACACTATGGTGAGATCGTAGTAGCAAGTACCTCTTGGGAGAATTTAGGAGTCACTTATCAGAAGTAGGAATTCAATCCCAACTAACTGCACTTGGTACATCCTAACAGAATGGTGTAGTAGAAAGAAGGTATAAGGCTCTTATGGAATAATTAGATCGATGATGAGTTATTTAGAAAATTACCAAATTCATTTTAAGGATATACACTGGAAACGGAAGTAAACATAGTACCTTCTAAGTCAGAACTCTCTACTCCCACAGAATTGCAGAATGGGCGTAAGCCTAGTGTAAAATACCAGAAAATAGGCGAATATTAATAAGGAAATTTTATGGAATTTTTGGAAATTTTTCGGGAATTTTTCAGAGCTCGTACGGATAAGTTCACGGGGATAAAAACGGGACCGGGAAAAAAAGCCTGTTTATGCTACCCATTTAAGTAAGGAAAAGTTTATTTTCTTTTTCTTTTCCTAATTCTTTTTCTTTTTCTTATTTTTCGTTTTTTTCCCGTGTCCTCACCCAAATCTCGCCGAGTCTTCTTCTTCCCCGCGCCTTCTCCCCCTCACGGCGAATTTGCCCTAACCGCAACCGCAAGGAGGCGGTTTCCTCACTTCCTTGCCGTGCCCTAGCCGTGCGCCGCCGACGCCTCCTTCTCACTGCCGCGCCTCCGACAGTCGTTCGTCCCCGCCGTACACCGCGATCTCGACGCCACTGTGCGCCCCTCAACGCCGGCGTCTCCTCGCTGGCACTCAGGCACAGCCGAGCAGAGGTCTTCCTCTACCCGACGCCGACATCTCTCCTTTTCCTCCCGAGCCGAACACCAACGCCTCTGCCTTAGCCATCTCGCGCCGCCACCACATCCGGTCACCGCGACTCCTCTTGTGGGCTCGTGACACTGCCGACTCCCTGCTGCCGGTGCCCTATTTTGGGTTCACAGTCAGCCGAGCTCTCCTCACAGCAGTGCCGCAGACCTCCATCTCGTGTGCCCTAGGTTTGGATTGTGCCGCCACTGAGTTTGCTTCGCCGCCGCTGTGCCCTAACATTTTCGCCGGCCACAGGTTCGATCCATCACAGATTGTAGGCTCTGTACCCTAGCTTTGATTGGAATTGGGTTGTTTTTGGCTGATTTTGGATTTTTTATTTTTCTTGATTTGTGGTCAGTGAAGTAATCAGCAAGGAGTTTGGGTTTGTGGATGATTTTGGGTTCCGGCAGCTATCCCATTTAGCAGCCTACTTAATTGTCAACAGCAACACACTGCGACCGGGAATCAAGAAACTATAGGCTGTGAATTGAGGTAAGGTTTAGGGTTTTGATCTTGTGGTAGATTATTGCTAGTGTGTTAGTAATAATTATTGATTTAGGTTTAGAAGTTGTATAACGGTGTAGTTGGGGTTAATGAAACTAACCCTAACTGGTCAGTGGATTAGAAATTAGTTTAGCTATTTGTTTATAATTAAATTAGCTAAACTGTGCGATTTAACACAGGATTTTGACGTGAGACGAGTATCTCGGAGTTAGATTGGACCTTTCTATTTCGGAGGCGGGTACTTTTGACTTATGTCATTTGATATACATAGTAGTGAATTTAACAAGTTGCATTAATTATGTCCTTTATTTGTTTTGGTTAGTCACTACCCATTATCTGATACATGATTGATTGATTGCTTGATTTGCATCCCATGTATACTTTATTTGTTTATACATGCTTATAGGGGGTAGTGATATACCATGCTTCACCATGTTCCGGACCTAGGTTTTTTATACTTTCTGTGTACCTTTGATTCGATATGATTCATTGACCTAGGGTGCACTTTTCTATATATATGGATTAGGTCAGGATGTTTTTATGGTTATTGCCATGCACCATATGCATGATTGCATGCTGTGCGATAGTCCGCTCCATTATTGTTGAGCACATCGCCAGTTACATGGATCTGCACACACCACCACTCATGGGTTAGTGGTTGATTCAGGCAGAGTGTGTTGTAGCAGGGACTCTGTTAGGCACCGTTGGTCCGCTCATGGGTAGTGTGACACAACGTGTATCCGGCAGGGATTCCTCCCCGTCTTCGTGTACCGGGAGTTGAGAGCATTGCGCTCCCCCATTTATGATTTGGGGTAGGAGGATAGGTGTACTCCGACAGCATCCCATCCACTCGGTCACTCATCAGGAGTAGTGACGACAGAGTGCACGGTTGTCACAGCCCTACCCACTCGGCCTCACTATTGTGTGAGATGATCGACTGGTGTCAGGGGTGACCAGGACGCATCATTGGCATCATATGCATGATGCATTTATTGCTTGTATTTGTGTTTGCTGCATTTATATGCTGCATATTGTTTGGATACCTATGTTTGACATGCATACAGGATTTCCTATACCACTCGGACTGTTTGACCTTATACTCAGGACCTGGTTAGTACAGTATTCTCCTGTTTACTTCAGATGCATTTTTATCTTTCTTATCAGGAGACTGTACGCATGATTAATGCTAGGTGTTGTTTCCCTACTTTGTATATCAATTGTACCTGTTGAGTGTTGGACTCACCCCGCCTCAATTGTTGATATTTTCTGGTTGATGCTGTCAGGAGAGAGTTCCAGTTGCTGGTCCCTGCAGACCTCGAGGATATGATTAGTCTTTTGGTTTTTTTCTTTCATAGACTATGTTTTGAACTTGTTTTGTTTTTGGATTAATCTACTTATGGACATGGTACGGATTTTATTATGTCGATGGATTTGGATTTGGATTTTATTCTACTACATGCCTGCCTAGACAGCAGAAGAGGTGAGTTCATCGGTTTTTGAGCTTTACGAGTGTAGTTGAGTAGGGTGGTTTTTGAGTCAGAGTATTACTACTTTGTTTGATTATATATAACTGCGTGGTGATGTTTTATTTTGTTGTTATTATTCCAGCCGCCTGTGGCTGAGGTATTTGTGAGATGTAGAAAAGTTTCAAATTGTCCACCGTACAGGGGAGATGCTGCCGAAATTTTCTCGGACAAGGTCTCCTCTGGGGCGTGATAATTTAGTGGTATCAGAGCCAGGTTACGATCTTTTGTTTTCATATTTTTGATGTTTGGGATAACCTGATACCAATTTATTTACTTGGTATCAGAGCGCCAAATTTGGCGATACTTGTTGGATTTTTGTATTTTGGATTTCCGAGATTGTCTGATACCAATTTATTTGGTATCAGAGCGGGTTATGATACCTGCTTTTGGTGTTCTGGAGATTTATCGGGTACCTGTTGTTGGTATTCTGGATATTTGGGTTAGCCAGGTTTGCGAGTCAAACTGGGCATTTTCGGATTTTCGATATGGTTATGTTTCGGATTTCCGTTTCGGATTTATTTGGATTTCCGACGATATTCTCGTTCAGAATTTTGAGGTCAGAAGTTGGGGACTGGACAGCGACGGAACATCTCCAGACGGCATATAGGTTTGATGTTTAATTTTATAGTTTATGACATGTATTAGCATTCTTTATGTAGTACCTGTCTGCTTGTGGTAACACATATTACATGTGTTGGGTTAGCAATTGAGCATGATTGATCTAATAGAGATCAAGGATTATAGTCTCTGGTGATTTTTCAGATCATACCATCAGTAGTTTTAGCTTATGTTACTACTAGTAGGAGATGAAGGCACATACCAGCCTCTGCTATTGTTAGCTGGTTAATGGATGATACCTATATATTCCGTGGACTTAGCCAGTAGAGTTTTTATACTCGTATCTTTTGGATATTAGGGTATCCGATACGATGAAAATTGGTCATTGGAGAGTTATCATGTTTGATCATTGTTGAGAATGATTTGAGGGATATTGGGAGATCAGATATTGTGATATGTTGATTTCTAATGGTTTGTGAGAGTAAATGTTATGTGGTTGTCTGATGATCTATTACTGGATATTTGTTTTGATGATCTATTAGTGGATAATTATTTTGATGATCTATTATTTGGGTTGTCGTTGATGGTAACATAGTGAGTGTCATGTATGATATTCACAGGTTTGATGATTATAGTTAGTGATCAGATTATAATCGGGTGCTAGAGAGTTTACGGTTGAGTGTACCTATGAATTTTAATAAATCTGGTTAGTTGTGGTTATTTCACAGGATGATAAAATTGATATTTGCTCCCTCTGATATTGGACTATGTGGATAAATAATGATTTGATGTTTTGAATGCTAACTTGCTCTCATGTGGAGTAGAGACTGATTCATCTGATATTATGTGGGTTGATATTTTTGAGGATAAAAATGAGAGTGTCTTGATGATCTTGAATTCTGACTTTATCTTTTGGGTCGTATACCTTTATACATATGATTATTGTGGGTTTCTAGTAGATTATACCCGAGTGGTTAGACATACATGTCTGATTGTTTATTGGAGGTATTTGTCAATTAAAAACTATGTTGTGGAATGTGCACATATGTTTGAGTGTTTTATTGGATGTTTTTTTATCGATCTAATCTGAGTTGTGATATGTACATATGTGTTTGGTGTGGTATCTGAGGTATCTTTTTGATTATGTTTGATTGTGAGTGCACCTGGGTTTAGTATGTTTTGTTGGAAGTATATGTTGGTTATACTATATGTTATGTGAGTGTTGTTTGAGTTGTATTGTTGATTTTACCTATGTTGATTTTGCACACGGGTTCGGTATGCATTGTTGGAGATATCACGATGATTTATACCTATGTTGGGAGTATGTTTGGTGTGTACTAATTGGAGGATTATGTTGATCATACATATGTTGTGTGAGCACGTGTGCTAGGTATATATTGGTGGCAGCATGATGATTCTACTTATGCTGAATGCAGAATGTGGAGTGACTGCATTATGTCATTTGTTGGATTAACTCATCAACTAATTCTCCTATCAGTGGATGACCCACTAGGATGCTGATAGAGTTGATGATGGATTTGATTAGTTTACTAGGTTGTTATAGCCTAGGCTAACCACAGTGATTTGTGGTAGAGAGATCTTGTACAGTCTCTAGCTGGATAGTTAGGTTCCTTGGGGTACTTATGTGTTATTTTGTGGTGGAGAGTTGCTCCCACATATTACAGATTGCTTGTAGCGAAGCATTGCCCCTATATTTATTGCGATACATATTTCAGATTATTTGTAGTGGAGTGTTACTCCTGCATATTGAGGATTTCTTGTGGTAGAGCGTTGCTCCCACATATGTGGTATTTTCTGTGATGGAGTGTTGCTCTCACACTGGAGGATCTATGCTTAGATGTTTTATATCGTTGGTGATCATATTTCAGATTTATTGTCGAGGATCTTATGGATTGGGAATGTCTGTGATACGGGCATTATGTGTATTGGTTTTACCATTAGGGCTTGCAGAGCCTTAGATGTTTTCATGGACTAGATGATTTGGGTATCCCTAGGATATTGGATCAGAATTCGTTATCGTTAATGATGATGTGGTGTTTTATTCCTGATCTGAGGTGTATCACGTACACTATCTTTGCGTAGTTCTAGAGATGATTCGACGAGAACATCTATATGTGATTATCAGTAGTGCTGGTTTGGATTGTCTTTTGTTATGATGTTTGGGACACACGGTCACCAGTAGGAGTGTACCGTGGTTCCACAGGAGATAGAGGTTGTTACCGTTAGGAGCAGCCGAAATCAGTGTAGGAGATCCGCAGTCTTTTGTGACTCGCAGGATATTACAGACCTTTCGTCGAGGGTTTCTTCCGCATAGCTATGCTACTTTCACGCGTGACCATGAAAGGCGTGAAGTTTACTTGGACTGAGGATTGCAAGACCAGCTTCTAGGAGCTGAAGCGGAGACTAGTGTCGGCTTTGATTTTTGGTTTTACCTTATTAAGAGGACGGATTTGTCCTCTACACCGACGCGTCTCTACAGGGTATGGGTGCTGTTCTTATGTAGCACGGTAGAGTATTCTTATATGCTTATCGATAGTGGATGGGGCATAAGAAGAAATACCCAGTTCATGATCTGAGTTGGCCGCTATTATTTTTGCCCTAAGGATTTGGCGACATTACCTGTATGATATTACATTGAGATTCTCACTGACCATCGGAGTCTCAAATATCTGTTCACTCAGAAGGAACTTAATCTTCGATCGAGGAGATAGATGGAGTTTCTGAAGGATTATGATTGTACCATTAGCTATCACCTGGGAAAAGCTAATGTGGTTGCCGATGCATTTAGCTAGAAGTCCAGAGGGACTTTAGCTTGCCACCGAGTTGTGGTCACAGACTTAATTCAGGGTTTCTCCGAGTTAGACCTTGAGGAGCAGGGACAGACTGAGCAGGGCAGTCTTGTTACGATGGTTGCTTAGTCGTCGATCAGGACGAGAATCCGAGAGACCCAGTTGTTGAGACCTCATAGAGCTCAACGTGAGGCAAAGTGGTCCATATTATCATATACAGGATGTCAGAGGCATAAGACTGCCTGAAGTGTTATGCTGATAGGAGACGCAGACCACTAGAGTTCTCTGTTGGCGACCATGTATTTCTGCGAGTTTCACCCACGAAAGGGGTGAAGAGATTTGACCTCAGAGGTAAGCTAGCTCCGTGGTATATTGGCCCTTTCGAGATCTTGGAGAGGATCAGAGCAGTAGCTTACCGACTGGCACTACCACCGTCCCTGTCAGACGTTCACGATGTATTCCACGTATCTATGCTGCGGAGATACGTGCCCAACCCGACGCATGTGTTGGCAGATATCCCAGTTCCAGTTCAGCCTGACATTACATATGAGGAGGTTCCGGTACGGATTCTCGATCGGAAAGAACGTCAGTTGCGGAACAAAACTATCCGGCTGGTCAAAGTCGGATGGCAGCATCATTCGGACGAGGAGGCTACTTGGGAGCTCGAGGACACTATCCGAGCTCGATATCCCCATCTTTTCACTGGAGGTATGTGATTTAGTTTACCGTTCAACATTTATACTTTATATCTGTTGTTGGTACTTGCTGATGGTAGATAACGAAATTTGGGGACCAAATTTTTAATTAGTGGGGGAGAATGTAAAATATCAGAAAATAGGAGAATATTAATAAGGAAATTTTCTGGAATTTTTGGAAATTTTTCGGGAATTTTTCAGAGCTCGTACGGATAAGTTCACGGGGATAAAAACGGGACCGGGAAAAAAGCCTGTTTATGCTACCCATTTAAGTAAGGAAAAGTTTATTTTCTTTTTCTTTTCCTAATTCTTTTTCTTTTTCTTATTTTTCATTTTTTTCCCGTGTCCTCACCCAAATCTCGCCGAGTCTTCTTCTTCCCCGTGCCTTCTCCCCCTCACGGCGAATTTGCCCTAACCGCAACCGCAAGGAGGCGGTTTCCTCACTTCCTTGCCGTGCCCTAGCCGTGCGCCGCCGACGCCTCCTTCTCACTGCCTCTCCTTTCTTCTCCGCCGCACACCGCGATCTCGACGCCACCATGTGCCTCACGCGCCGCCTCCGCCCTTTCTCGCGTCGCCTCGGTCGCCACAGCCGACGCCTTTGAGAGAGCCGAACACCAACGCCTCTGCCTTAGCCATCTCGCGCCGCCACCACAGCCGGTCACCGCGACTCCTCTTGTGGGCTCGTGACACAGCCGACTCCCTGCTGCCGGTGCCCTATTTTGGGTTCACAGTCAGCCGAGCTCTCCTCACAGCAGTGCCGCAGACCTCCATCTCGTGTGCCCTAGGTTTGGATTGTGCCGCCGCTGAGTTTGCTTCGCCGACGCTGTGCCCTAACATTTTCGCCGGCCACAGGTTCGATCCATCACAGATTGTAGGCTCTGTACCCTAGCTTTGATTGGAATTGGGTTGTTTTTGGTTGATTTTGGATTTTTTATTTTTCTAGATTTGTGGTCAGTGAAGTAATCAGCAAGGAGTTTGGGTTTGTGGATGATTTTGGGTTCCGGCAGCTATCCCATTTAGCAGCCTACTTAATTGTCAACAGCAACACACTGCGACCGGGAATCAAGAAACTACAGGCTGTGAATTGAGGTAAGGTTTAGGGTTTTGATCTTGTGGTAGATTATTGCTAGTGTGTTAGTAATAATTATTGATTTAGGTTTAGAAGTTGTATAACGGTGTAGTTGGGGTTAATGAAACTAACCCTAACTGGTCAGTGGATTAGAAATTAGTTTAGCTATTTGTTTATAATTAAATTAGCTAAACTGTGCGATTTAACACAGGACTTTGACGCGAGACGAGTATCTCGGAGTTAGATTGGACCTTTCTATTTCGGAGGCGGGTACTTTTGACTTATGTCATTTGATATACATAGTAGTGAATTTAACAAGTTGCATTAATTATGTCCTTTATTTGTTTCGGTTAGTCACTACCCATTATCTGATACATGATTGATTGATTGCTTGATTTGCATCCCATGTATACTTTATTTGTTTATACATGCTTATAGGGGGTAGTGATATACCATGCTTCACCATGTTCCGGACCTAGGTTTTTTATACTTTCTGTGTACCTTTGATTCGATATGATTCATTGACCTAGGGTGCACTTTTCTATATATATGGATTAGGTCAGGATGTTTTTATGGTTATTGCCATGCACCATATGCATGATTGCATGCTGTGCGATAGTCCGCTCCATTATTGTTGAGCACATCGCCAGTTACATGGATCTGCACACACCACCACTCATGGGTTAGTGGTTGATTCAGGCAGAGGGTGTTGCAGCAGGGACTCTGTTAGGCACCGTTGGTCCGCTCATGGGTAGTGTGACACAACGTGTTATCCGGCAGGGATTCCTCCCCGTCATCGTGTACCGGGAGTTGAGAGCATTGCGCTCCCCCATTTATGATTTGGGGTAAGAGGATAGGTGTACTCCGACAGCATCCCGTCCACTCGGTCACTCATCAGGTGTAGTGATGACAGAGTGCACGGTTGTCACAGCCCTACCCACTCGGCCTCACTATTGTGTGAGATGATCGACTGGCGTCAGGGGTGACCAGGACGCATCATTGGCATCATATGCATGATGCATTTATTGCTTGTGTTTGTGTTTGCTGCATTTATATGCTGCATATTGTTTGGATACCTATGTTTGACATTCATACAGGATTTCCTATACCACTCGGACTGTTTGACCTTATACTCAGGACCTGGTTAGTACAGTATTCTCCTGTTTACTTCAGATGCATTTTTATCTTTCTTATCAGGAGACTGTACGCATGATTAATGCTAGGTGTTGTTTCCCTACTTTGTATATCAGTTGTACCTGCTGAGTGTTGGACTCACCCCGCCTCCATTGTTGATATTTTCAGGTTGATGCTGTCAGGAGAGAGTTCTAGTTGCTGGTCCCTGCAGACCTCGAGGATATGATTAGTCTTTTGGTTTTTTCTTTCATAGACTATGTTTTGAACTTGTTTTGTTTTTGGATTAATCTACTTATGGACATGGTACGGATTTTATTATGTCGATGGATTTGGATTTGGATTTTATTCTACTACATGCTTGCCTAGACGGCAGAAGAGGTGAGTTCATCGGTTTTTGAGCTTTACGAGTGTAGTTGAGTAGGGTGGTTTTTGAGTCAGAGTATTACTACTTTGTTTGATTATATATAACTACGTGGTGATGTTTTATTTTGTTGTTATTATTCCAGCCGCCTGTGGCTGAGGTATTTGTGAGATGTAGAAAAGTTTCAGATTGTCCACCTTACAGGGGAGATGCTGCCGAAATTTTCTCGGACAGGGACTCCTCTGGGGCGTGACACCTAGTCTGAAGCATATTCTATTGGGTTATTCGGGCCGCAAAAACATCTTTTGCATTGCGGAAACCCCGAAACCCCAGCTACCGGATCCGTGCGAAGATTAAATTTTTGAAAAACATTACGAGTACGAGTTTCTTACACTAGTTCAAAACTAGATCTACAAGGAGAAGGTATTTACCCTTGATACGAAGCCCTTCGCAATCCCGCTCGTCCTCGGTTCGTCGGATCTCGAAAGTGTCAAAGTAGACACTTCTCTATGTGTATCCACACAAGCAAGAGATGGAGAAGAACCTCTAAGGATGTGCTAGCAACCTTAAAGATCAGTAATGGAGGAGAGGGAGAGCAACAAGAAAACTAGAGAGGAAGAAGATGATGGAGTTACTTACACAAGCACACAAAATGCACTAACTCCTCATCAAAAGTCGTCGACCACTTTTAGGGGAATTGTAACCTCCATGGGATGCCAAGAGTCACAGCTCTTGGTAACTCCCATGAGGTGGCATTCCACTTAAACAACCATGATGATGTGGAGCATCATCATTGGACCACTTAATGCCAACTCACCAATTAGGTGGCAAATGGTCAAGTCAAAATTGACCCTTCATCTTCCTCTTAAGTCAAGTCAAACTTGACCACTTCTCTCCCTTGGTTGATCTAATCTAACCATTGGTTCAAGTTAATTTTAATTTAATGAATCTCTATTCATTGAATTAAATTGATTAAATGAGTTTAAGTCCAAATTAGACTCACTTAACACATGAACCAAATTGAGCCCAACTCAATTAGCCTACTTTGGATTACTCTTAATCCAATTTGGTTCATCATATGAACCTAATCATTTAGGTTCATCAAATGAACCTAATCTCCATCTAATTGCCCTTTGTGTGTGACCCTATAGGTTCTTGTAACGTTGGGAATGTTCCTAAACCCATTTAGAAGCATAAGTAATGAGCGGTATCTAACAACACATCATTACTACCCAAGTTACAAGAATGTTGAGATCCAACATCACCTTGTAACTACTAATTGTGACTCCTCACAATATATAACAATTGCGTCCTTCTATCCTAGACATCTAGATTGATCAATGTGAGGCATAGACTATGTCATCCTCTAATCAATCTAAATCTTGAACTCCAAGTAGGCTCACTCGATCAAATGGGCTTAATATCTTATATTGATTCATTTGGGCATGACCATGCATTTAGTGGTCTCACTCTATCAAGAATATCGATGTCTCTCCTGTTATATAGGAGGGATAGATCCCATCTACATCACTCACATCCCTCCGCATAATTTGTTACATACCCAGTAATCGCCTTTATAGTCCACCCAGTTACGGGTGACGTTTGATGAAGCCAAAGTACATAACTCCTTATGTAGGGAACCATGGTGACTTCAGGTCCAAGGACTTGTAGTCATACTAATATCCACATGAAACAGTATATGACACTCATATAACGATCCATGATACTTTCTTATGGCGGGTCATTCAGTACACATTCTCCAATGCATACCCATATGTCAACTTGATATCTCCATATCCATGACTTGTGAGATCAAGTCATCGAGTTGACCTACATGCTATTCTCGTCCCATTAACATTGTCCCTGAATGTTAATACTCGACTAGGAATGATTAAGAGTAGTGTTCCCTATATTATCTCACTATCGATTCAACCAATCGATTGATATAGGTAAGAACCTTCTACTCAAAGACACTATTATACTTAGTTATTTGACACTAATATAAATAAGTATAATAACCCAAAAACAAATGCCTTTATTTATATACAAGAATATGATACAACGAGTCCATACAACAATCATCAAATGATTGGCTCTAGGACTCTAACTAACAATCTCCCACTAGCAATAGTGCCAATCAGTGTAAGCTCTAAGCCCCAATGATCTAGTGTGACCATCATGCTTTCTCTTTGCCAAAGTCTTGGTCCAGAGATCTGCGATGTTAGCCTTTGTAGGTACTCTGCAAATCTTCACATCTCCTCTCTCGATAATCTATCGAATGAGATAGAGGATGAGCCTACCACCTATCAAGAAGCTGTGATGAGACCAGATTCCGAGAAATGGCTAGAGGCCATGAGATCCGAGATGGAATCAATGTACACCAACCAAGTTTGGACTTTGGTTGATCCACCTGAAGGGGTAAAACCCATTGGGTGTAAGTGGGTTTTTAAGAGAAAAACTGACATGGATGGACTTATTTATAAGGGTCGCTTAGTAGCTAAAGGTTTCAAGCAGATTCATGGTATTGACTATGATGAAACCTTTTCTCCAGTAGCGATATTTAAGTCCATTCGGATCATGTTTGCTATTGCAGCTTACCATGACTATGAGATATGGCAGATGGATGTCAAAATCGTATTTCTGAATGGAAACCTGCTCGAGGATGTGTGCATGACACAACCTGAGGGTTTTGTAGATCCACAGCATACTAGTAAAGTATGCAAGCTGCATAGGTCCATTTATGGACTAAAGCAAGCTTCTCAGAGCTGGAATCTTCGATTCGATGATGCAATCAAACAATTTGGTTTCATCAAGAACGAAGATGAGCCTTGTGTCTACAAGAAGGTTGTAGGGGATATAGTTGTCTTCCTCATATTGTATGTGGATGACATACTACTCATTGGGAAGGACATCCCTATGCTTCAGTCTGTCAAGACCTGGCTAGAGAGTTGCTTCTCAATGAAGGACTTAGGTGAGGCATCCCGCATTCTAGGGATATAGATCTATAGAGATAGATCTAAGAGATTGCTTGGCCTAAGTTAGAGTACATATATTGATAAGGTACTCCTTCGGTTTACCATGCAGAACTCCAAGAAGGGATTTCTACCGATGTCACATGGCGTGAGTCTTTCGAAGACTCAAGCTCCCTCTTCTAGAGAGGAGAGAGACCGCATGGATCAGATCCCTCATGCCTCAGCCATAAGATCAATCATGTACGTCATGCTATGTACTCGACCTGATGTCTCATATGCTTTGAGCATGAAGAGCAGATACCAGTCAGATCCAGGTGAAAGTCACTGGATAGCGGTCAAGAATATTCTTAAGTACTTAAGAAGGACTAAAGAATATTTCTTGATATATGGAGGCAATAATGAGCTAGCTGTAAAGGGTTACATTGATGCTAGCTTTCAGATCGACCAGGATGACTATAGATCGCAGTCGGGGTTCGTGTTTTGCATTAATGTTGGTGCTGTGAGCTGGAAGAGTTCCAAGCAGGACACAGTAGCTGATTCTACGACAAAGGCCAATTATATTGCTGCATCAGAGGCAACAAATGAGGCAGTTTGGATTCGCAAGTTCATAACTGAACTTGGGGTGGTTCCTAGCATTGCTAACCCTATTGAGCTCTATTGTGACAACAATGGAGCTATAGCATAGGCGAAGGAACCTCACTCACACCAGCGGACCAAACACATACTACGGCGCTTCCATCTCATTCGAGAGATCATCGAGAGAGGACATGTGAAGATTTGCAGAATACCTACAGAGGCTAACATCGCAGATCCCTTGACCAAGGCTTTGGCACAGAGGAAGCATGATTGTCGCACTAGGTCATTGGGGCTTAGAGCCTACACTGATTGGCACTAGTGCTAGTGGGAGATTGTTAGCTAGAGCCCTAGAGCCAATCATTTGATGATTATATTTTGGACTTGTTGTATCATATTCTATATAAATAAAGGCATTTGGTTTTTGGTTATTATACTTACTTGTATTGGTGCCAAATAAATTAAGTATAATAACGTCCTTGAGTAGAAGGTTCTTACCTATATCAATCGATTGGTTGAATCGATAGTGAGATGATATAGGGAACACTACTCTTAATCATTCCTAGTCGAGTATTAACATTCAGGGACAATGTTAATGCAATAAGACTAGCATGTAGGTCAACTCGATGACTTGATCTCACAAGTCATGGATATAGAGATATCAAGTTGACACATGGGTATACATTAGAGAATGTATAATGAATGACCCGCCATGAGAAAGTATCATGGATCGTTATATGAGTGTTATATACTTTCTCATGTGCCTATTAGTATGACTACTAGTCCTTAGACCTGAAGTCACCATGGTTCCCTACATAAGGAGTTATGTACTTTGGTTTCGTCAAACATCACCCGTAACTGGGTGGACTATAAAGGCGATTACTGGGTATGTAACAAATTATGCGGAGGGATGTGAGTGATGTAGATGGGATCTATCCCTCCTATATGACAGGAGAGACATCGGTATTCTTGATAGAGTGAGACCACGAAGTGCATGGCCATGCCCAAATGAGTCAATATGAGATATTGAGCTCATTTGATTTAGTGAGTCTACTTGGAGTTCAGGATTTAGATTGATCAGAGGATGACACGGTCTATGCCTCACATTGATCAATCTAGATGTTTAGGATAGAAGGATACTTGTCATATTTTGTGAGGAGTCACAATTAGTAGTCACAAGGTGATGTTGGATCTCAACATTCTTGTAACTTGGGTAGTAATGATGTGTTGCTAGATACCGCTCATTACTTATGCTCCTAAATGGGTTTAGGGCATTACCAACGTTACAAGAACCTATAGGGTCACACACTAAGGACAATTAGATGGAGATTAGGTTCATATGATGAACCAAGAGGATTAGATTCATTTGATGAATCAAATTGGATTAAGAGTAATCGTAATTGGGCTAATTGAGTTGGACTCAAGTTGATTCATGTGTTCAATGAGTCTAATTTAGATTATGATTCATTGAATCAATTTAACTAAATGAATTAGATTCATTATATTAAATTGGCTTGAATTAAATGGTTGGATTAGATCAACCATAGGAGAGATTAAGTCAAGTTTGACTTGACTTGAGAGGAAGAGGAAATGTCAAGTTTGACTTGACTTTTTGCCACATCATTAGTGAGTTGGCAAGATGTGGACCAATGATGATGCTCCACATCATCATGGTTGCTTAATTGAGATGCCACCTCATGGAGGTTACAATTCTTCACTTTAATGGCTCCACATTAATTGCACTTAATGTGGAAATGGGGGTTACACTTTTTGAAAGTGGCCGGCCACTATTGTGAGGGGATGGAATGAATTTTTCATTCAAGGCAATTCACTTCATCTCCTTCCTCAAGCTCTCCCTCTCCCTCTCCTCCTCTACCATTGCCGAGACCCTTTGGAGTGCTAGCACACTCTAAGGCTCTCTCTCCATTGAGTTGTTCGTGTGGATACGTATAGAGAGTTGTCTACGTTGACAACTTCGAGATCCGGTACCATTTGGACGAGCGGGAACGCGAAGGGCTTCGCTTCAAAGGTATAACCTTTTTCCTTTGTAGATCTAAGTGTAGATCTAGGTAAACTCGTACTCGTAGTTTTTCGAAAAAAAAAATTCTTTGCACGGATCCGTTGGCTTGGGAGTTTCAGGGTTTCCGCGACTCGAAAAAGCGATTTTCGTGGCCCGAAAAACCCAACATGATCGACACATCAGGGATAGAATTCTATCCCACTCCAGGCACCTGGAACTGTTCTAGGCACCCCGACCACGACTATAAATACAGCCTTGGTCCAGACGCTAAATAACTACAAGCATTCTTGCATCAACACTTGTACACATCTTAGTTTTCATTTAGCTTCTCATTTTCTATGCTTGCACTGCTGTAAAGAGGCTTCTCCACTTGAAGGAGAAAGTAGTATGATTCATTTCCTTGGATTAACAACCTCCCCGATTATAACCAAGTAAAAACCCTGTGCCTTTGTCTTTCAGTTCATTTATTATTTTATTTATACAAGTATTCTTTTAAGTCCGAGAAAGGTTCATTTGTTTTAATTTGTGCAGGGGATATTCAACCCCCCTT
Organism: Zingiber officinale; assembly: GCF_018446385.1. Classification (NCBI taxonomy): domain Eukaryota; kingdom Viridiplantae; phylum Streptophyta; class Magnoliopsida; order Zingiberales; family Zingiberaceae; genus Zingiber; species Zingiber officinale. The sequence continues at coordinate 59,836,720 of NC_055998.1, read as the reverse complement.
CTAGTTGGCCAACGGTCTTAACAAGTGGTATCAGAGCCAAGACGCTTCAGGAGCACTAACCATCGATCGAAGCACTGAATCAATGGCCAGACCGAGCATATACCTACCGAAGTTCGAGGGGGAGTTTGGTAGCTAGAAAAAGTGAATGCAGGTATTCTTTAAAACTGACTTTGAATTACTTTTAATAATGAAGTTCAATTTTGTAGCCCCCGAGGGTAAGGAAGAATACCAGTGGATGAAGAAGGAGCAGACCGACTACGTGGCAAACGGCAAAGTAGAGTTCCATCTGCTGAGCATCCTTCTGCCACAAGAAGTCAACCGGATCGGTACCTACAACTCAGTAAAGGAGCTTTGGGAGAAGTTCCTTGAGCTGCACGAAGGGACATCCGAAGCTAAGCTCGCGAGGCGGGACTTACTTCGCAACCAGCTCACCAACCTAGGATTTGAAGAAGATGAAACAGTTGCACAACTTCACTTGAGGATTAAAGTGCTTATCACCGGACTTTCGAATCTCATAGAAAAGGTAAGCAACCGAGATTCACTAAGGTACGCTCTTAGTGCATTCCCTAGAAATACAAATGGGCTTCACTAGTAGACGCCTTCTATATCACTAAGGACTTAGAATCTATTACCTTAGAAGACTTATTTTCAAATTTTGAATTGCATGAGTCGAGATGTGCAGGTACGAAGGAGCCAAAGCACAACATCACCTTCAAAATAATGAGAGACAAACATGAGTCAGAATCCTCTCTCGACGACGATGAAATGGTAATGATGGTAAGGTGTTTTACAAAGTTATTTAAATCAAGAAAAACTAACCATCCGCAGGGTAGAAAGAACAGGACAATCAAATGCTACCACTGCAATGAAGAAGGACACGTTAAGGACAATTGCCCTAAGCTAAGGAACAAGGATAAGGATAAAAGAAAGAAGCCTATCCAAATGAACAAGTACAAGACTTTAAAGGCGACGTGAGATGAAACGTCGTTCGAATCGAAAGTTGAGGCTTTCTCCGGGCTTGCATTGAAGGCAAGTCATCAAGACGAACATGAAGAAAGCTCTTCCAAAATGAGCATCGATGAAGGGGGAGCGACATTGAAAGAAAGCAGCAGTTCAGGGGAAGCCACGGACAACGAGATCGACAAGGTAAGTTAGGTATGATATCTTCCTCCCGATAAATTGTTTAGATTCGTTAAATTATTATCTAAAGATTATTGAAAATTAGAAAAATAAATTAAAGAATTAAAAGTAATTCTAGCAAAATCCTATCCATTAGAAGATTTTGATAAATTAAAACTAGAAAATGACAATTTACAAAAAGAAATAAAAAACCTGAAAAATCATACATGTACATATAATACAAGTATTAGAAAATATAATTTGAACTGGTATTTTAAATATCACAAAGGACAATTAGGAAAATTTCAAAGAAATATATTCCTAAAAAATATTTAATTAATCAGTTGGCTAACCTATATTGGGTTCCAAAGTCTTGTTTAACTTGAACTTTAATTAGACTGAGTACTTTCAACGAGAAAATTAGACGTTTAATTTCCTTATGAGGCTTTGTCTAGAAAGTGGTTGTTGCTCCAATAACCAAGAATGCCTAGTGTCTCGCCACAGCTTGGAAGTCAAATATTGAAATAAAATGTTTAATTAACTAACTGATAAAGCAATAAAATTGAAATTAGATAATGCTTTAAATAGTTACTCAAATTTTTTTCTTCTCAAATTTTCCTTTACAAATTTGTTTAACTTAGAAAAATTTCTCCTTTTTATAACTTTAAGTTTTAAGTTATTTATAACTTTGTTTTACCAAAATTTATTTAATATGTTGCACAATTTTTTTTTTAAAAAAAACTTAGAATAATTTTTTCTACTTGAAATTTTCTTACTTAGAATTTTTTTTAAAGACTTAAAGTTTCTTTGGTAAGTAGTAGATTTACTTTACCAAAATATTTACATAATTAGTTTTTGAAAATTTGTCTAATTGAGGAAATTATTGACTGTTTCTCAAAAAAAAAAATTACTTAGAAATTTTTTCTAAAATTATTGCATTTTTAGTGCTATCAAAATTATTATTAAAAATCTTGATAAATTTTTCAAAAATATTTGAAAATCAAAATTTTATTAATGTTACCCTTAGATTTTTTTTTGGTACTCCATTTTTATGTGATCAAAGGGGGAGAAGGGAGGATTAAGTCTAGGGGGAGGTACACTAATTTTTTTTATTTTTGCACTTGAATTACAAATTTATTACTTTTATTTTATATTTGTTTACCCAAACTTAACCTGGGCTACTCACATCAAAAAGGAGGAGATTGTTGGTACCCTAAGGTTGTTTTGATGTGATCAAACAAGTTTCTAAGTTCTTCAAGAGGAGAATATAAGAGGAGAGTTTTTATAAGTATTAGTACGCGCATGAAGAGTGACTTGGAGATTAAGGCATATAGGAGAGGATTGTCTTTCCTACACCCTATAATAGTAAAATATAGTGGAAGGATATAAGTACTACTCACCTGCAGTATGAGTTGCTTCGATGATGCAAGTTGTGATATGTTTTATACATGTTAAAGAAGATACATGTTGTGATATGTTTTATGCATGTTAAAGAAGATACATGTTATGATTGTAAGAGGCTCTCTAAAGTTTTGGGATCAAGAGCATATTTGGAGTATCTTGTATTGCTTCCATTTAGTTTTGGGGCTAAGAAGCATATTCAAGTGCCCTAAAGTGCTTCCCTATAAGTGTGGGGGATTAAGTGCACATAAGGTGCTTGTTTAAATGACAAGTGAATGAGAGTATAAGAAAACAATATTTAAAAGAAAATATTTTACTTTAAAGTGGCATGTACTTGACACAAGGTCCATGGGTGGACTCCTAGATCGCCCCTAGGCCCTAGATCGCCTAGTAGTACCTTAATATGTTCGAGATTAGCTACCTCGGATCTTATTTAGAATCCGCGCAAAGTGGTACAATGTCGGGCCCAAACAAGTTTATTATTATTTTCACTAGTTATGTAATATAAAATTTTCAAAACTCATTGTTTGTTTTAGTGGAAGCCTTCCTAAGTTTGAGAACTTGAGGTATAAAGTGTAGCATTGATGAACTCTATAGTATGGCAAGACTTATGTTTCCATTACATGTTTACATTACTAGCATGGTTTTAAGTTGATGTTTTACATGATAAACCTATTTAAAAATGCAAGCCATGTATATATTTTTGAATTATGCATTTTACCATGAATTATTGTCAAGTGCAAGTTTTGTGTTTTCCCCAAGCAGTTTTGAAAAGCATGTTCCCTTTTTAATGCTTGTTTTGCGAGTAGATGGTACTTACTAAGCATTCGCTTATAGATTTGTATTTCCTTATACTGCAGATAAAGGTAAAGGAAAGCTCGAGTAAGAGGAGGCAGCAAGAGCGGTGTTTTGTGTGTATGTGTGACGGAACAGTGAAAGAAGATCTTGGAACTTGTTAATGTATGGAACATGTTAGATCTAGGTGCTGATGTATTTTCCTATCTCTGCTCTGCAAAAAAAAAAAAATACTACCAAGAGTGGTTTATGATGAATTTATCAGTTTGGCAGTAATTACAGTGGCAAAGAGGGAAGATCTAGGGTCTCCCCAAAGGGGAGGACCCCTCTTCAAGCAATGGAAGAGAACCCTAACCCAAGGATGAGTACAAAGGGGAGAACAACCCTTTTTGTAAAGCAAGGTGTGACCCCCACACAGCCCGTGACACGGCCGTGTGGATTCACTCAGCCTCGGACCCCTTCTTCTCGGCTAAGGTGACACGGTCGTGTGACCTTCACACGGTCGTGTTCTGCGCCAGCAGGGAATGCCTTACACGGCCGTGTGGCACACACGGTCGTGCCAAATTTTGGCCTTGATAAGGCTATACGGCCGGTCATCACCACACGGTCATGTCATGTTCCTTCTCGGGTAAGGCTACACGGCCGGTCATCACCACACGGCCATGTCACGTTCCTTCTCGGGTAAGGCTACATAGTCGGTCATCACCACACGACCTTGCCTTACTCCTTCATGGGTAGGGCTAGACGGTCGGTCAGGGCCACACGGTCCAGACTCTCTAGAAGCTCTAGACTCCCTCCCAGCTCTGTTTTGCTCCAAATCATGTCCTATCAGTCGAAACAAGTTCAGAGTAGATATCTGAACTGAGCAATAGATAAAAAAAATTAGAATTGAAAGAGTAATGTCTGCCTTGTAATGTAAGGATAGAAGGGTGGGTGTTACAGTTTTGGTATCAGAGCAAGTTCCACCCTTCCGCCACACACACATCAAGCATTGATCCTGCAGCTTCCAAGTAAGAAAGTACCTCTCACAACTTTTATGCATTTTATTTCTGTTATGATTAGCAAGAACTATTTGTTAAGATTAAGCATGCTTATACATGAAAGTATTAAGGGCAGCAAGTAAGAATGATGATGGACTGACGTATGTCTCACTGGTTGGGTTATGAATATGTAGATGGCCAGAGCACAGCCGACTAGACAGCTGAGAGTTAATGAACCAATCAGAGACAAATGAGTCTGCACCACCGCCCAACCTTTTAGAAGTAGTAACCAATTGCGACCGAGGTTCCATCAGTTACACCTGGAACCCCTGCAAGGGTAGTGAGGTAGGAAGCATACCTTATCCAGTGGCAGAAATTGAAACCAGAGAACTTTTCTGGAACCAACGAACCATGGGATGCTCAAGCATGGTTCAAAACCCTGGAGAGCATAATGGAGCTACTGGACTGGCCGGAGGTAGAAAAATAAAGTGCACTTCCTTCTACCTCACTGGTGATGCAAGAATGTGGTGGGAATGGGTTAAGGCAAAAAGAATAGTGAATCAAATGACCTGGTCTGACTTCAAGACTGAGTTCTTCGAAGAGTTCTTTCATATGCAAGTCACGAACAAACATTATGATGAGTTTGCGGAATTTCGACAAGGAAGTTTATCAGTTGACGAAGCCTTGAAGAAATTCAATATGCTGGCTCGCCTATGCCCCGAGCTGGTCAGCACAAAACGAGAAAGGGTAAGGCTAATGCTCAAAATGCTGAGGCCAGAGATAGCTATGAATGTAGTTGGCGGAATTAATAGACCGCAGACTGCAGAAGAGTTGATTAGTAGTGCCCTGATCACGAAGCATTACTTGAATAGTATCAAGCAGTAAAAGCCAGTACTGATTGAGAATAAAAGTCAAGGGAGTTCTGGCACTCAGAAACCACAGAGCCATGGTTCAACCTGGAAGGGGAGCTCCAAGAGAAAGCAATGGAGTAATAAAAAGGGAGGATCCGTAAGCAACCTTCCTAAGTATGCTACGTGTCCCACGTGTGGAAAGATGCATCCTGGAATCTGTCGCAAGGGCACTAGTGGATGTTATACATGTGGTTAAGAGGAGCATATGGCCAAGTACTGCTCGACCAAGATCAACCTACCTCCAGCACAACCTGTTCAGTATGGGGGCAAGCATACACAACTACACCAGATGCAGGCCGAGTTGGAGAGTCCTCATATTAGCCAAGGTAGACTAGAGGCCCCACCAAGTTATACAAATGCTCGAGTTTTCTCCCATACCAGAGAGGAGGTAGCAAACGCTATTGGTTGCTACTCGAAATACCGTTCTAGTTCCCCTGTACAAAAATTTGTACAAGCATAGAACTTAACCTAGCTACCCATGTGCTCTACTAAAGTTAAACTTGGATTGCAAACGATGCTTAACATTATTAATCCAAGTTGCTCTTCAGAAGTTAAACTTGGATTGTAAACGATACTTAACATTTTTACTCCAATTTTAACCGATGTAATCTTCCTAAGTTAAACCATATTACAGAAGTTAATTAAACATCAATTTCAAAGATCGACACCCGGGTTAAACATAGCGAGACACTAGGCCTTCATAGGTATGAGATCATCCACCACTTCATAGACAAAGCCTTTTAAAGAAATCGAATATTTAACTTATTACAGTAAACTCGGTTTAACTACAAAGACCTCAATAGAAGCACAATATCGAAACATGAAATTGAAAAATAAAATCGATAACAAAACGATAAACTAAAACTGATAGCCTCTTGTGTTTGATTTTTCAAGATCTTTTCAAAGAACATGAACTAGTTATGATACGGAAACAAATAACTAGTTATACCTTTCTTTGCAGCTAAAGACCTCTTGAACTTCTGTTGTATTCTTCTCCTCTTGGACGTTGTGTGGGCAACGATCTACCAAGATGGAATCCACTTGAACCACTTCTTCTCCTCCAAGACTCTCGAGCCACCAAGGGATGCCAAAATAGGAAACTCCATCTCTTCTTCTTCTCCTCCAAGCAGCCAGCCCTCAAGGAAGGAAAATAAGGGGAGAAGGGAAGGGAAGAGGGGCCGACCACCAAAAGAATAGAGGAGGAGAAAGCCTAGGTTACCTCCCATGAAGGCACCCTCTGTCTCTCTTTTATAATCCTTGGTCATGGTAAAAAATGAAAAGTATTAAAATTAATCTCTCTCTTTTAAAACATGTAGACAGCTACAAAAAGGAAAGATTAATTAAAACTTCTCTTTTTAAATCATGGTTATAAAAAGGAAAGTTTTATCAAAAATTAAAATATCTCTTTTGAACATTATAGATAACTACAAATAAGGAAAGATTTAAACAAAATAAAATCTCTCTTTTATCCTTTTGTAGATAGCTATAAAAGGAAAGATTTTAAAATTTTAAAACTCTCTTTTAAATCCATGAGGATGACTATAAAAGGAAATTGAAATATTTCTTTTATCCATTGTAGATAACTACAAAAAAGGAAAGATTTTAACAAAATAAAATCTTTCTTTTAACCATTGTAGATAACTACAAATAAGGAAAGATTTTAACAAAATAAAATCTCTCTTATGACCATTGTAGATAACTACAAATAAGGAAAAAATTTAATAAAATAAAATCTCTCTTTTAACCATTGTAGATAACTACAAATAATGAAAGATTTTAACAAAATTTTGTTTCAAAATAAAACTTCTTTTTCCTTTTATTCTACATGTGGTCGACCCTTAGCTTGGGCACCAAGCTTTGGCCGACCACCTATTGGCTTCCAAGCCCATGCTTGGCCGGCCCCTTGCACCAAGCAAGGATGTGTCCGACCCATTACTTGGGTAATAAGTGGACTTTGTGGATACAAGGATTTATAGAGGCTATAACAGGGACTGAGAGGAGAAATTAATTTTGGTCTCCTGATGAGCTTGAGCTTCCTGTGTTCGTCCCGAACACCCAACTCAAGGTCATCAATAATAACTCATACCACTAAAGAGTTATTATTGATCTACCGCACCAATCCCAAATAACATTATGGTCTCCTTCTTATTATGAGTGCATTAATCTCCCTGTGTTTAAGATATTGAATGTCCACTAATTAAACGAGTTACTGGCAACTCACTTAATTAATATCTAGCTCCAAGAGTAGTACCACTCAACTTCATTGTCATGTCGGACTAGGTCTACCTGCAGGGTTTACATGACAATCCTTATGAGCTCCTCAAGGGGACATCATCAACCAAGATTACTAGGACACAGTTTCAATCTATAATCAACAACACACCATATAAATAATATCATTTCTCAACTTATCGGGCCTATTGATTTAACGTACTAAATCACACCCTTTGATAAATTAAAAAAATAAATATTAAATATACGTGCTTGTTATTATATCATGATTAAGAGTACGAGTACGCACTTCCATAATAGTCAGTATAAAAAGAAACTACCTCAAATGGTCCTGCTCAATACACTCATAGTGTACTAGGGTAATATTATATTCAAGATAAACTAATACCAAAGTACACTACAACCACTCTAATGGTTTGTCTAGTCCATCTTGGTTGTGAGCTACTATTTAAAATTTATAAGGATCTGATAACATGATCTTTTGTGTGTCTCCTCACACCATGTTATCTACAATATAAATTAAATAGACAACTACACTTAGCATAAATGTAGACATTTGACCAATGTGATTCTTATTTCTAAATAAATATTTATACAAAAAGCTAGGCTTTTAGTATACATTCCAACAATCTCCCACTTATACTAAAAGACTATGCTGCCATATACCCTGCCATACATCTGATTATCAACCCCTCAACATGTCCATCAAAAGCTCTTGCCTTAAGGGCCTTAGTGAAAGGATCATCCAGGTTATCATCTGATGCAATCTAGGAGACAACAACTTCTCCTCATTTATACTATGTCTCGTATTAGGTGGTACTTGCGCTCAATGTGTTTACTTGCCTTATGGACTCATGGTTTCTTTGAGTTTGCTACTACACCACTATTATTACAATAAATTGTAATAATTTTTGGGCAAATCAAGAATCATATCTAAGTCCATCATGAAATTTCTAAGCCATATAGCTTTTATGGCTACCTCAGAGGCTGCCACATACTCAGCTTCCATGGTGGAGTCCGAAAAAGCATCTATGCTTAACACTCCTCCATAGTTATGGCTTCACCTCCTAAAGTAAACACAAAACCCCGAGGTTGACTTACTATTGTCCCTATCAGATTGGAAGATCGAATCCGTGTAACCCAAAGGGAGCAAATCATCTGCTTTGTAAACTAGAATATAATCTCTAATCCTTCTCAGGTATTTTAATATATGCTTTACGGTAGTCCGGTGTCCCAATCTTGGGTTGCTTTGATATCTGCTAACCATGCCCACAGTAAAACAGATATCCAGTCTCATGCATAACATTGCATACATTAGGCTTCCAATAGCTGAAGCATAAGGAACTGCCTTCATTTCCTCTATCTCTTTTAATATCTTAGGAGACATCTCTTTAGATAAAGATACTCCATACCAAAAAGCTAGAAAACCTTTCTTGAAGTCTTGCATGCTAAAATGAGCTAGGATAGTATCTATATATGAAGCTTGGGATAAGCACAACATTTTTTTCTTGCGATCTTTTATTACTTTGATCCTAAGAATATGCCCGCATTCTCCCAAGTCCTTCATATCGAATTCCTTGGATAACCATACCCTTACTTCTGACAACACTTTGATATTGTTGTCAACTAACAAAATGTCATCTACGTATAGTACAAGAAATAACACCAAGTTTCCGTCACACAAGACTCATTCAGACACTGAATAAATCCATAAGACTAGATTACTTGATTAAACTGGATATTCCAAGATCTTGAAGCTTGCTTCAGTCTATAAATAGACCGATTGATCTTACATACAAGATGCTCTTTGCCCTTTGCAATAAACCCCTCTAGTTGCTTGGATGTTTTCTCCAAGACTTCCATTAAGAAAAACTATCATGACATCCATTTTCCAAACCTCATAATCCATATGAGCAGCAATAGATAAAAGTATCCAGATAAACTTAAGCATAGCTACTGGCGAAAAGGTTTCCTCATAATCAATTCCCTCTTTTTGAGTATACCCCTTCGCAACAAGCCTTGCTTTGAAGGTTTCCACCTTCCCGTCTTTCCCTCTTTTTCTTTTATAGATCCATTTACATCCAATAGCTTTTACACTATTTGATAGTTCTACTAGCTCCTAAACTTTGTTAGAATACATAGATTCTATTTATGTATTTATTGCTCTTTGCCAAGATGCTGTATCTTTATCTTGGAGTGCTTTGTCATATGTCCAGGGATCCAACTCATGTTTACCAGGGATCAAGTCCAAAGACTCTCCTAAAACATGAATATTTCAGTTTACCTAACAACCCTCCCACTATGACGAGACACTGTCTGTAATTATGCATCATTTGTGACACGTGTTGTAGTTTCTTGTGGTATCTCATCTTGTACTGTTGGTACTATATTAGACATGTCCTCTCTTATTTCCTCAAGAACAATTTTACTCATGGGTTTGTGGTCCATTACATAGTCCTCTTCTAAAATCAGGCATTGATGCTAATAATGACCTTCTGATCTTTAGGACTATAAACCACCTTTCGTTCCTTTAGGATAACCCACAAACAAGTGAACTTATGTACGTGATTCCAACTTATCAGTGTCTCCCTTCAACACATGTGCTGGACCACCACAAATCTGAATATGCTTCAGACTAGGCTTATGCCCATTCCACAATTCAATGGGAGTAGAGGGTACTGACTTAGAAAGTACCATATTCAAAATGTACACTGTTGTTTCCAGTGCATATACCCAAAATGAATTTGGTAATTCTGAATAACTCATCATTGATCTAACCATTTCTATAAGAGTCCTATTCCTTCGTTCTGCCACACCATTCTGTTGGAGTGTACTAGGTGCAGACAGTTGGGATTGAATCCCGACCTCTGATAAGTAACTCCTAAACTCTCCTAAGAGGTACTTACCACCACGATCAGACCATAGTGTTTTGATACTTTTACCATGATGTTTCTCCACATCAGCCTTGTACTCTTTGAACTTATCAAAGTACTCAGACTTGCGGTACATCAAGTAAATGTACTCGTATCTCGAATAGTCGTCTAAAAGAGATGAAATATTCGAAACCACCTCTTATCTGGATAGTCTTAGGTACAAATCAGAATGAACTAACTCCAACACATCTTTGGCTTTATACCCCTTAGTCTTAAAAAGGCCTCTTGGTCATTTTCCCTTCCAAGCAAGACTCGCAGGTTGGAAAGTTTTCCACCACCAATGAACCCAAAAGTCCATCGGTTATTAAACTTTGAATCCTACTCAAGTTAATATGACCTAGCCTTAGATGCCAAAGATATGTTTGGTTCTTTTTCGAAGGATGCTTTCTCTTATTTAGAAGAAGAAGATGTGTTATTTGTTGCATCGTGGGAGTTATTGGATTTAGAGTATATAAATTGCCAACCAACATATCCGAATAGATAACTTCCCTACTTTTCTTGATAAAAACTTTGTTATCAAAAGAGACAGAATATCCATTCTTTGAATAGTTTAGAAACTGAAATCAAGTTCTTTCTAAAACTTGGTATATAAAGACTATTTCTCAAAATCCATGTTTTATTCCTATCAGAGGATAAACATCTCCCACTGCAACAGTTGTTACTTTTACAGCAGTGCCCATGTAGATGATGATTTCTCCTTCATATAGTTGTCGGGTGTCCTGGAACCCCTGCAATGAATTGCAGACATGATCAGTGGCTTCTGTATCTACACACCAAGTACCGGTAGATAACACTACTAAACATGTTTCAACAACTAATGAATAAAATACACTTTTATTTTTCTTATTTCTGAGAGGATGGCCCACCTTAGTGTCCAAGTTTTATTTCCAATCATTATAATTGGGACTAGTAAGTGTATTCTCTAACAACTAGGGGATTGAAAAACATTTGAAATCCTAAGAATCACAAAAATATTTGGTCAAGATCAATACCTCAAAATCCATGTGAATTTTGTATGTCACGTTAGTGTGGACGTATACAAATTCAAACATTTGTAAGAGGAGATTTTATCCATTAATTTTATTATCTTATCAACCTAACTTTATGACATATAAAATTAATATTTGGTCTGTCTTCGATTAAATATTTGGTCAAAACCTTAGAATTTAAAATAATATTGATTCCTCAAAACAATATCATTTAAATTCACCAACACCTCAAACACCGTAAATTTTGTATGCCATGATAGTGTGGACGTATACAAATTCAAACATTTGTAAGAGGAGGGTTTTACCTATTAATTATCTTGTCAACCTAACTTTATTACCTCAAACACTGTAAATTTTGTATGTCATGATATTGTAGACGTATACAAGTTCAATCATTTGTAAGAGGAGGTTTTACCCATTAATTTTATTTTGTTAACCTAACTTTATGACAAATAAAATTACCTCAAACACCGTGAATTCTGTATGCCACGATAGTATGGACGTATACAAATTCAAACATTTGTAAGAGGGGGTTTCACCTAGCTTTATGACAAATTAATAGTTAGTTTTTCTTCGGTCACACAAATAATAGCAGTGACTCCGATGGGGAGGATACTATTAAATGTGCCTAAGTGTATAACATTACTTGATACTAAGTCCACTACATAGGATTGTGCCCTTCAGTTGGAGAAGATCACACACATCCTAACTAATTTCCTATAATCATCCATTAAGGAAGTTTGATCTAGTGATCCACAAACAAACTCATCCGATATGGAGGAAGGCACTCAGAGCCAACGTGCAAGTTTGAATGCATCACTTACAAACCAGTAATGGAGACCGTGGAATTTAATTAAATTCCTCTTCCACTTAGTTATTTAGAACGAGAAATTTTAACATGCATACAAGCACACATAGCATAAAAGCCAATAAATAAGAAAAATAATTTTTCAACTATTATGGCCTTTATCCATAGCTGTCCTTCGTGTGCCATCAACCTTAGCTGCTGCCATCTTTATCCACCACCAACGGGTCTTGTTGTCGTATCTATCTTGCTTCTTTTTCCGCTGCGCCTCTAATCCTCAAATAGTCCCACGCCTCACAAGGATACGATCCGCGATAAAAATAAAATTTTACATTTATCGATCCTATATTCCACGAAGAAATGTACATATAATCTAGATCGAACAAAATATAAAATCCTAATAACTAATACAACTCCTGCTGTATTTAATATTACAATCATGCACACACATAAAATGCCCTCGGCATGTCCGAGGGTCCAATCACACACAAACACAACAAGGTAATAATAGTTGGATCTAGGATGTCTATAACCACAGAGTTAATCTATTTGCACATCCTATTATTATCATGCCTAAATTATGTATGACATGTGCATAATTAAACTAAAAACTAAACACACAGAGGCTAAAACCTAGCTCTGATACCAATTGTTGGTTACTACTCGAAATAACATTCTAGTTCCCCTGTACAAAAATTTGTACAAGCATAGAACATAACCTAGCTACCCATGTGCTCTACTGAAGTTAAACTTGGATTGTAAACGATGCTTAACATTATTAATCCAAGTTTCTTTTCAGAAGTTAAACTTAGATTGGAAACGATACTTAACATTTTTACTCCAAGTTTAACCGATGTGATCTTCCTAAGTTAAACCATATTACAGAAGTTAATTAAACATCTATTTCAAAGATCGGCATCCAGGTTAAACATGGCGACTGCACTAGGCCTTCTTGGGTATGGGATCATCCACCACTTCCTAGACAAAGCCTTTCAAAGAAATTGGATATTTAACTTCTTACAGTAAACTCGGTTTAACTTTAGAGACCTCAATAAAAGCACAATATCGAAACATGAAATTGAAAAATAAAATCAATAACAAAATGATAAACTAAAACTGATAGCCTCTTGTGTTTGGTTTTTCAAGATCTATACAAAGAACATGAACTAGTTATGATGCGGAAACAAATAACTAGTTATATCTTTCTTTGTAGCTAAAGACCTCTTGATCTTCTATTGTATTTCTCTCCTCCTCTTGGACGTTGTATGGGCAACGATCTACCAAGATGGAATCCACTCAAACCACTTCTTCTCCTCCAAGACTCCACCAAGCGATGCCAAAATAGGAAACTCCTTCTCTTCTTCTTCTCCTCTAAGTAGCCAGCCCTCAAGGAAGGAAAATAAGGGGAGAAGGGAAGGGAATTGGGGCTGGCCACCAAAAGAATAGAAGAGGAGAAAGCCTAGGTTACCTCCCATGAAGGCACCCTCTGCCTCTCTTTTATAATCCTTGGTCATGACAAAAAAAGAAAATTTTTAAAATTAATCTCTCTCTTTTAAAACATGTAAACAACTACAAAAAAGAAAGATTAATTAAAACTTCTCTTTTTAAATCATGGTTACAAAAAGGAAAGCTTTATCAAAAATTAAAATCTATCTTTTGATCATTATTGATAACTACAAATAAGGAAAGATTTTAACAAAATAAAATCTCTCTTTTATCCTTTTGTAGATAGCTATGAAAGGAAAGATTTTAAAATTTTAAAACTCTCTTTTAAATCCTTGAGGATGGCTATAAAAGGAAATTGAAAATTTTCTTTTATCCATTGTAGATAACTACAAAAAAGGAAAGATTTTAACAAAATAAAATCTCTCTTTTAACCATTGTAGATAACTACAAATAAGGAAAGATTTTAACAAAATAAAATATCTCTTTTTACCATTGTAGATAACTACAAATAAGGAAAGATTTTAACAAAATTTTATTTCAAAACAAAACTTGCTTTTCCTTTTATTCTACATGTGGTCAGTCCTTAGCTTGGGCACCAAGCTTTGGCCAACCACCTCTTGGCTTCCAAGCCCATGCTTGGCCAGCCCCTTGCACTAAGCAAGGATATGTCTGACCCATTACTTGGGTAAGAAGTGGACTTTGTGGATACAAGAATTTATAGACGCTACAATAGGGACTGAGAGGAGAAATTGGTTTTGGTCTCTCGATGAGCTTGAGCTTCCTGTGTTCGCCCCGAACACCCAACTCAAGTTCATCAATAATAACTCATACCACTAAAGAGTTATTATTGAACTACCACACCAATCCCAAATTACATTATGAGCTCCTTATTTTGAGTGCATTAATCTCCCTGTGTTTAAGATATTGAATGTCCACTAATTAAATGAGTTACTAACAACTAACTTAATTAATATCTAGCTCCAAGAGTAATATCAGTCAACTTCATTGTTATGTCGGACTAAGTCGATCTACAGAGTTTACATGACAATCCTTATGAGCTCCTCAGGGGGATATCATCAACCTAGATTACTAGGACACAGTTTCATTCTATAATCAACAACACACCATATAAATAATATCATTTCCCAACTTATCGAGTCTATTGATTTAACGAACTAAATCACACCCTTTGATAAATTAAAGAAATAAATATTAAATATATGTGCTTGTTATTATATTATGATTAAGAGTATGCACTTCCATAATAACAGAAGTTTTGTTCTTTTATGTAGCTAGTATAAAAAGAAACTACCTCAAATGGTCTTGCTCAATACACTCATAGTGTACTAGTGTAATATTATAGTCAAGATAAACTAATACCAAATCCACTACAACCACTCCAATAGTTTATCCATTCCATCTTGGTTGTGAGCTACTATTTATAATTTATAAGGATCTGATAATATGATCTTCTATGTGTCTCCTCACACCATCTTATCTATAATATAAATTAAATGAACAACTACACTTAGTATAAATGTAGACATTTGACCAATGTGATTCTTATTTCTAAATAAATATTTATATAAAAATCTAGACTTTTAGTATACATTCCAACAAACGCCTCTATTATTGTCACGGGTCAGATACACATTTTTAGTCAATATGCAACTGTGCTATTTGATACTGGGGCAACCCATTCGTTTGTCTCCATAACATTTGCCGAAAGAATAGGTATACCCCCGGAGGTCCTACACGGACAATTCTTGACGACACTACCCTCGGGAGAGATAATGACATTTTTCAATACCAAGTATACAACTCCTTATGTAGGGAACTGTAGTGACTTCAGGTCTAAGGACTATTCATACTAATAGTCACATGAAAATGCTTATGACACTCATGTAACGATCTATGAAACATTCTCATGACGGGTCATTCAGTATATATTCTGTAATATATACTCATGTGTCAACCTGATATCTCATATCCATGACTGTTGAGATTAAGTCATCCGTTGACCTACATGCTAGTCTCAACGCATTAATATTATCCTTGCATATTAATGCTTGAATAGGAATAGTTAAGAGTAGTGTTCTATGTATATCTACAATATCTCACTATCAATTCAACCAATTGATATGTTTAGATTAGAACCTCCTACTCTAGGACATTATTATACTTATTCATTCAGCACTGAATTGAAGTAAATATAATAACCAACTTTGCCTTTATTAATAATGAAATATGATACAAAAGGAGCCTGTTACAATCATCTTATAATTGGTACTAGAGCTAATACTAACACCAGGACAGGAAATCTACTTGAACTACCAATCTAGTGATACTATGGAACATGTCGCTCCCACTACTACTCTCTAATATTCTAAGACTCTCTCTTGCTCCTCCCTTGTACAATCGTCCTACTTCTGTCTCTTTAGTCTTCCTCTCTAAATTATCTCTGATTGTTCATCTAATTGAGTTTGAATGCCAGTTTGATGCTCCTTTTACCAAATCTGTGCTCTAAGGCACTCTTCACTCTTATGCATTTCTCACTTTTAGGTCTATTTGGGCATGATTTGATTGTTTTGTTGCAAAATGAAAGTGTAATGAAATTGGATTGATTTAGATAGAATTTTGGGTATTCAGAATTTATCTTGAATGGTCACTTCTAGATCTTCTTACAATGCTTTGATTTAATGTGAGTCATGACTCTAGTACTCTAGTACTCTAATTTGATGTGTATGGGGATTTCCTTATTCCATCTATAACTATTCACTCTTATCTTTCTTTGCATGCATTTCTTTTGTGTACTCTATTCCATCATACAATCCCTCACTTTACTTGATTATACTTTCTAGTTTGTAATAAATATACTTCTTTGTTAGTGATCTAATTCCTTTAAGTAGATAAATGCATATAGCCTTGTAATCCCCTCACTCGTTACCTTACGTGATAGACTGAATAAATGGTAATAGGGGCTAGAGCTCTTCTATCTAATTTTTGTATTCATTGAATGCAAGATCTACTAGGTAAACATAACTTCTATATTTCTATACGTAAGATTATGAATCGAAGCTTCAAGATGGAAGATGTGTTATGAGTATATGCAAGCTCTCTACCCATCGTTCCCTTTCTTTTAATCTTAGTTATTATCTTGGCTCTAGCTCCTGGTACATCCAAGTTCTCGACCATGCTTTCTTTTTGTTGGATCTCCTAAGTTCATACTGTTATATTATTGAATTGATTTATGTAGTGGTATACAGTGTGAGCATGTGACGATGAGAATAATAAGATGATAATAGTATATAGAATAGAATGATCTAAGGGGTATATATAGAATAGGTGAATGTCTAAGAATTATGAGAAAAACAATTACTTGTGGATAGACTATTGACCCTCCGGCTGCTAATGAGTATGCTATGCTTCCAGAAGTAGTTGACAAGATCAATCCATCTCCTTGTACGCATGTAACAAAGGAGCTGTCACAATAGCATTCAAGCAAGGTAAGGTAAGATGATATGCCACGGTCAATAATAGTAACTTCGTTTAGAACTAGGATAGGTCCCGCAACATACAATTCATCTTTGGCTGCTTCTTGGATGACCTAATACCGGAGTTGATGGTGTAAAGTGATACTAAAAGGTCCCTTCAGTATCATATCCAAATAATCCTGATAATTTTCATTTTCTAAAAGATGTTAGGGGTTGGAAGGACATTCTGTTTTAGGAAATCAAGAAAAGTGTCTACATAATGATATTATTTTTTTTAATGAAAAAGTAAATATATATCATCAAAATATACAATCATACAAAATGATCCCGAAGCCCCTTATATCTATCTAACGAATTATCAAATCTGGAAGGGGACCCATGATCGTGTACATATGTTCACTCGTGTACCAACTCTCGCACGCTCTGTTGTGCATGCTGGCTGCGTGCTCATTCTCAGACCACCTACTGAGCTGAGCTACCAATCAACATCACCCATGATCTGTGTCCATGCTTCTCATGCCTCGTCATCCTGATCTGTGTCCATACTCCTCATGTCTTATACTCACTGTCCGTACTCTGTCATGTGTCCTCCGTTAGTGAATGCCTCGTACCCTCTACATCAGTGCCACTATCCTATGCCTAGGAGCTATCAATAGCTCCAAGTGATCTATTTCAATCTCTCCCAGTCCATGGGCCTCAAGTCGCCACTGCCACCTCTAAGCTACATGAAGTCACTTTGAGCAAGTGACCAGCTATCAACAGATTTGATGTACCTTTACCACGAGCTATTTGTTGCAATCTAGGTAGGCCTTTGTGGTGGGCCTACGCACCCTTATGGGATTTTTGGCAAAACCCTAGGCATAAATGGATTTGATGCTATCCTTAGTATGAGCCATTTGCTGCGGACTAGATAAGCATTTATGGTGGACCTATTCACCCTCTTGGGTTTTTTGGCAAAGCACCAGTTGTAAACAAATTTGACGTGTCTTTATTGCTATCCATTTGTTGCAGACTAAATATAGATCATTTTGTGGTGGATCTATTCACATGTACATCACTCTTATCCCCTACATGCGCTCCCACATATATAGTCCTGATACTCTTCTGCATGACTCCATCCGTTGTGGTCTCTCTTCACATACATCACCCTCATCTAATATGGTGACCCACATGGAGTCCTCACGATCTACTACATGACTCCATCTGATATGATCTCACCTCGCTGCTCTCCTCATCTCACACTCAGACTGTAAAATACCATAACCAAATAATATTAAAATAATAAAGTTTTATGGATGAATAATATTAAGGAAATTTTTAGGAATTTTTAGAAATTTTTCAGGAATTAATTGGAGCTCGTATGAGGTAGTTTGTGGGGATGAATTATTAGGTATGGGAAAAGCCTGTTTGAATACCCAATTAAGATAGGAGTTGATGTTGGTTGCTACTCGGAAAACCTAATAGTTCCACTGTACAAAAATTTTGTACAAAGGTCTGAACTTTTTCCTAGTTACCATGTGTTCTTTTAAATTAAACTTGGATCGCCTGCGAAACTTAACACGTTTGATCCAAAGTTTAATCTATTTGTTCTTTTAGATTTAGACTCGGATCTCCTGCGGAACTTAACACGTTCGATCAAAATCACCTAAGTTATTAATTTCATTAAATATTAGTTTCCAAAATTGGCTTCCAGGACTGCATGGAGAGGCACATGGCCTTCTTGGATATGAGAACAACCACCACCGCCTAGACAAAGCCTTTTAAGGAAAGTTAATATTTAATTTCCTTAAATAACTTTAGGTCAACCGAAAAGAACAATCAAATCACAAGGAAAATAAAAATAAAAGAACACAACATCGAAAACAAATTCGAAATACTAGAATCGCATGCCTCTTGTATTTGGTATTATTTCCAAAAATAACTAGTATGATGCGGAAAGGAAAAAATACTAGTTATACCTTTTAGAAAGACCTCTTGATCTTCTACCGTATTCCTCTTCTAACCTCGGACGTTGTGTGGGCAACGATCTTCCAAGATGAGGATCACCTAGCACCTTCTTCTTCTTCCTTCAAGTTTCGGCCAAGCACCAAAATCCAAGGATGAAGAACTTTTTCCACCAACTAAGCTCCAAGGGATGCAAGCTTTCTCTCCTTCTTCTTCTTCTTCTCCAAGTAGTATCCGGCCACCACAAAAGCTCCAAGCAAGGAAGAGTTTCGGCCACCACAAAGAGGAAGAGAGGGAGAGAGGATGGCCGGCCACAACACCAAGGAAAAAGAGGGAGAGAATAATAGAGGTTGTGTCTCATGACACCCCAACCCCCTCTTTTATATTCCTTAGCTTTGGTAAATAAGGAAATTTAATTACAATAAAATTTCCTTAACTTTCCTTGACATGAATTAATTAAGAAAAATTAAACAAAATTTCTTAAAACTCCATGTCTTGGCCGGCCACATCAACAAGAGCAAACAAGGCAATTTCAATCAACAATTAAAATTCCTTATTTGTCTTCGGAAATTTTAAAAAATAAAATTTCCCTTTAAAATTCCTTCATGGTTGATAAAAAGAAATTTCTATAATTTTAATTTTTCAACATGTGAATAATTTATAAAGAAGAAAAATAAAATATCTTTCCAATCTACAAATAAGGAAGGAGATCTAATCTCTTTCTTTAATCTTTTGTAGATCCTTTTAAAAGATATTTTAATTTTTAATCTCTCCAATAAATTATATCTTTCACATAAGAAAAAAAATTAAAATTAAAATTCTTTTAAATTTAATGGGGGTCGGCCACCTAAGCTTGGGTTCAAGCTAGGGCCGGCCACCCATGAATCAAGGCTTGGCCGGCCCTAGCTTGATCCACAAGCTAGCTTGGTCGGCCCCTACATCATGGGTATGAAGGTGGGTATAGTACTCTATAAATAAGAGGATACGATAGGGACCGAGAGGAGGAATTGGTTTTGGTCTCCCGATAAAATTAAGCATCCTGTGTTCGCCCCGAACACACAACTTAATTTTATCAATAATAATTCATTCCACTAGAGAACTATTATTGAACTACCACACCAATCCCAAATTACATTTTTGGGCTCCTTCTTATTATGAGTGTGTTAGTCTCCCTGTGTTTAAGATATCGAATGTTCACTAATTATGTGAGTTACTGACAACTCATTTAATTAATATCTTAATCCAAGAATAGTACCACTCAACCTTATCGTCATGTCGGACTAAGTCCACCTGCAGGGTTTAACATGACAATATTTATGAGCTCATCTTGGGGACATTATCAACCTAGATTTCTAGGACACAGTTTCCTTCTATAATCAACAACCCACACTATAAGTGATATCATTTCCCAACTTATCGGGCTTATTGATTTATCGAACTAAATCTCACCTATTGATAAATTAAAGAAATAAATATCAAATATATGTGCTTGTTATTATATTAGAATTAAGAGCACACACTTCCATAATAACTGAGGTCTCTGTTCCTTTATAAAGTCAGTATAAAAGAAACAACCTCTAATGGTCCTACTTAATACACTGTAAGTGTACTAGTGTAATTATATAGTTAAGATAAACTAATTCCTAATTACACTACGACCTTCCAATGGCTTGTTCCTTTCCATTTTGGTCGTGAGCTACTGTTTATAATTTATAAGGTACTGATAACATCATCTTCTGTATGTGGCACCACATACTATGTTATCTACAATATAAATTAATTGAACAACTACAACTAAATGTAGACAATTTGACCAAATGTGATTCTTTATTCAAAATAAATGTTTACAAAAGCTTAGGCTTTCAGTATACACTCTATCAATCTCCCACTTATACTAATGACTAAGCTACCATATCTTCTGCCATACATCTGATTCTCATTCCTTCCACATGCTGATCGAAAGCTTTTGCCGGAAGGGCCTTAGTGAAAGGATCTGCCAGGTTATCTGCTGATGCAATCTTGGCGATGACAAATTCTCCTCGTTTCACGATATCTCGTATCAGGTGGTAAATGTGCTCTATATGTTTACTTGCCTTATGGGCTCGTGGTTCCTTCGAGTTTGCAAATGCACCGCTATTATCACAATAAATTGTGATGATTTTGGGCAAATCAGGAATCACATCTAAGTCCATTAGAAAGTTCCTAAGCCATACTGCTTCTTTAGCTGCCTCATAGGCTGCTAAATACTCAGCTTCTATGGTTGAGTCCGAAACGCATTTCTGCTAAACACTCCTCCATGCAATGGCTCAACCTCCCAAAGTAAACACATAGCCTAATGTAGACTTACTGTCGTCCCTATCTGATTGGAAATATGAATCCGTGTAACCCACAGGGAGCAAATCATCTGCTTGGTAAACTAGCATATAATCTCTAGTCCTTCTCAGGTACTTTAATATATGCTTTATCGCAGTCCAATGTCCTTGTCCAGGGTTACTCTGATATCTGCTAACCATGCCCACGGTAAAACAGATATCAGGTCTTGTACATAGCATTGCATACATTAGGCTTCATACAGCCGAAGCATAAGAAACTAATTTCATGTCCTCTATCTCCTTTGATGTCTTTGGAGACATCTCTTTTGATAGAGCTACTCCATGCCTAAAAGGTAAGAAACCCTTTTTGGAATCCTGCATGCTAAAACGAGCAAGAATTGTATCTATATATGAAGCTTGGGACAGACACAACATTCTTTTCTTGCGATCCCTTATAACTTTGATCCCAAGAATGTGTGCACAATCTCCTAAGTCCTTCATATGAAATTGTTTGGACAACCATACCCTTATATCCGATAATACCTTGACATTGTTGCCAATTAACAAAATATCATCTACGTATAGTACAAGAAATACCACCATGTTTCCGTTACACTTCTTGTATACACAAGACTCATCCGGACATTGAATAAATCCATATGACTGGATTACTTCATTGAACCAGATGTTCCAAGACCTTGAAGCTTGCTTCAGTCCATAAATGGACCGATTGAGCTTGCACACTAGATGCTCTTTACCTTTTTTAATAAACCCTTCTGGTTGCTTCATATGGATGTTCTCTTCAAGACTTCCATTAAGGAAAGCTGTCTTGATATCCATTTGCCAAATCTCATAATCCATATGAGCAGCAATGGATAAGAGTATCCGGATAGACTTAAGCATGGCTACCGGTGAAAAGGTCTCCTCATAATCGATTCCCTCTTTCTGAGTGTACCCTTTCGCAACAAGCCTAGCTTTGAAAGTTTCTACCTTCCCGTCTATTCCTCTTTTCCTTTTGTAGATCCACTTACATCCAACAGCTTTTACACCATCAGGTGGTTCTACGAGCTCCCAGACCTTGGAGTTCATAGACTCTATTTCAGAGTTCATTGCCTTTTGCCAAGATGCTGCATCTATATCTTGGAGTGCTTCGTCATATGTTCGGGGATCAGGTTCATGTTTACCCGGGATCAAGTCCGAAGACTCTCCCAAAAACATAAATCTAACAGGCTGCCTTACAACCCTCCCACTACGACGAGGCACCGTGTGTGGTTGTGTATCATGTGTGACATGTGTTGCAGTCTCTTGTGATACTTCATCTTGTACTGTTGGTACTAAGGTATACGTGTCCTCTCTAAGTTCTTTTAAAACAACTTTGCTACTGAGCTTGTGATCCATTATATAGTCTTCTTCTAAAAACTAGGCGTTGGTGTTAACAATGACCTTCTAGTCTTTAGGACTATAAAATAAACCACCTTTCGTTCCTCTGGGATACCCCACAAACACGCGAACTTTTGTACGAGATTCTAACTTGTCAGCATCTGGTTTCAGCACATGTGCTGGACTACCCCAAATCTGAATATGTCTTAGACTGGGCTTTCGCCCATTCCACAATTCTGTGGGAGTAGACGAAACTGATTTAGAAGGTACTAAGTTCAGAATGTACACTACCGTTTCCAGAGCGTATCCCCAAAACAAATTTGGTAATTCTGAATAACTCATCATCGATCTAACCATTTCCATAAGAGTCATATTCCTTCGTTCTGCCACACCATTCTGTTGGGGTGTACCAGGTGCAGATAGTTGGGATTGAATCCCGACCTCTGATAAGTAATTCCTAAACTCTCCTAAGAGGTATTCGCCACCACGATCAGACCGTAGTGTCTTGATACTTTTACCTAGTCGTTTCTCCACATCAGCCTTGTACTCTTTGAACTTATCAAAGCACTCGGACTTGCGGCGCGTTAGGTAAATGTATTCGTATCTTGAATAATCGTCTATAAAAGAGACAAAATATTCAAAAACACCTCTTGCCTAGACAGACATAGGACCACACAAATCAAAATGAACCAATTCTAACACTTCTTTGGCTCTATACCCCTTGTCCTTAAACGACCTCTTGGTCATTTTACCTTCCAAGCAAGATTCACAAGTTGGAAAATTTTCCAACTCTAATGAACCCAAAAGTCCATCGGCTATAAGCCTCTGAATCCTACTTAAGTTAATATGACCAATCCTTAGATGCCAAAGATATGTTTTGTTCATTTCCAAAGGTTCTTTTCTCTTATTTGAGTTAGAAGATGAGTTATAAATTTCCATGTTTTGCTTTGTGGGAGAAATTGGATTCAAAGTATACAAATTGCCAACTAATGCACTAGAACAGATAATCACTTTATTTCTCTTAATATCTACATTGTTACTAAAGGAAACTGAATATCCATCCAAAAACAGTTTAGAAACTGAAATTAAATTCTTTCTAAAACTGGGTACATAAAGATAATTTCTTAAAATCAAATTTCTATTTCTATTAAAAGATAAGTAGACATCTCCCACTGCAACAGCCGCCACCTTAGTAGCATTGCCCATGTAGATGGTAATCTCTCCTTCAGTTAGTCGTCGGATTTCCTGGAACCCCTACAAGGAATTGCAAACATGATCAGTGGCTCCCGTATCTACACACCAGGTGCTGGTAGATAACACCGCTAAACATGTTTCAACAACTAGAACATGAGATATACCTTTGTTGTTCTGATTCCTACGAGGACAGTCCGCCTTCCAATGCCCTGACTGCTTGCAAATGAAGCACTTGCCCTTCGGCTTCTTCATTCCAGCTTTAGGTCCTGTACTCTGAGATTTATTCACTTTCTTTGCTGAACCAACTTGTTTCTTCTTCTTCTTTCCTTTCGGTTTAGAAGTAGAACCATTTTCAGCATAGTGAATATGAGAATTGTGATGAAACAAACCTTCTGCTACCTGAAGTTCTGTCAGTAGTTCTTGTTCATATTGTAATTCAGGCGAAATTGCTCAAAACTTCTAGGTAGTGTTTGGAGGATCATATTGATCTGGGTTTCCCCATCAATTTCTCCTCCAAGGATTTGTATCTCGTTCAGATAAGCCATCATCTTTAGGATATGATCCCTCACAGGAGTACCCTCTTGCATGGTGGCTGTCATTATCTTTCTCATGGCTTCTTGTCTAGAAGCCCGATCCTGATGACCAAAGAGTTCCTTGAGATTGTTCATAATATCATAAGCTGTTGGTAAATCTTGATGCTGATGTTGAATACATTTGACATTGAAGCCAAAATGTAACACCGCGCCATCTCATCCGCCTTTACCCATTTCTTATGATATTCAATCTCCTCTTGGGTAGATTCACCAGTGGGTGCATCAGGACAAGGCTCAATCAGTAAAAACTTATAACTTTCAGCAGTAAGAACAATGTCCAGGTTCCTTTTCCAATCTATGTAATTAGGACCAGTAAGTCTATTCTGTTGTAGTATGATGGACAGTGGGTTGAAAGTCATCCTAAGAATCACAAATAACTTTTGGTTAGAACTCTAAATCTAGAATAATATTGATTCCTCAAACAATACTATTTTAAATTAACCAACACCTCAAAACACCGCGAATATTGTATGCCACGATAGTGTGGACGTATACAAATTCAGCATTTGTAAAAGGAGGGTTTAACCCATTAATTTTATTATCCTGTCAACCTAACTTTTTGACAAATAAAATTAATAGTTGGTATCCTTTGGTCACATGAATAATAGCAGTGACTCCGATGGGGAGGATACTATTAGATGTGCATAAGTGTATACCACTACTTAACACTAAGTCCATTAATAAGATTGTGCCCCTTCCGATGGGGAAGATCACACGCTCTTAATTAACTTCCTATAGTTATCCAAAATGGAAGTTTGTTCTAGTGATCCACAAACAAGCTCATCTGATATGGAGGAAGGCACTCAGAGCCAACGCGCAAGCTTGTTTGCATCACTTACAAACCAGTAATGGAGACCGTGGAATTTATTTAAAATCCCTCTCCCATTTAGTTATTTATAAATGAGGAATTTTAACTATGCTAGCCTACTAAACATGTATACTAACATGCACACACAGCACAATAAAAAAGCAATAAATAGAAAATCTAATTTTTAATTATTATGGCTTTTATCTATGTTGTCCTCCGTGTGTTGTCATCCCAAGCTACTGCCATTTTTGGTCACCGCCACCGGGTCTAGCTGTCGCATCCATCTTGCTCCTTGTTCCGCTGCGCCTCTGGTCCTCAAAAGGTTCCACGCCTTGCAAGATTCGATCCGCGACATAAATAGAATTTTACATTTTTCGATCCTATATTCCTCGAAGGAATGTACATGTAAACTAGATCGAACATAAAATAAAAAATTACATCCATCGATCCTATATTCCATAAAAGGAATGTACATGTAACTAGATCAAAAATAAAATCCTAATAAAAACTAAATACAGCTCCTGCTGTATTTTATAATACAATCATGCACACACATAAATGCCCTTGACATGTCCAAGGGTCCAATCACACACATAAAAACTATAAGTCATAATAGTTGGATCCTGTATCCACAAAGTTAGCACATCCTACTATTAACCTACCTAAATTATGTATGACATGTGCATAATTAAACTAATACCAAATACACAGAGGCAAAACCCTAGCTCTGATATCAATTGTTGGTTGCTACTCGGAAAACCTAATGGTTCCACTGTACAAAAAATTTGTATAAAGGTCTGAACCTTTTCCTAGCTACCATGTGTTCTTTTAAATTAAACTTGGATCGCCTGCGGAACTTAACACGTTTGATCCAAAGTTTAATCTATTTGTTCTTTTAGATTTAGACTCGGATCTCCTGCGGAACTTAACACGTTCGATCGAAATCACCTAAGTTATTAATTTCATTAATTATTAGTTTCCAAAATTGGCTTCCAGGACTACATGGCGAGGCACATGGCCTTCTTGGATATGGGAACAACCACCACCACCTAGACAAAGCCTTTTAAGGAAAGTTAATATTTAATTTCCTTAAATAACTTTAGGTCAACCGAAAAGAACAATCAAATCACAAGGAAAAGAAAAACAAAAGAACACAACATCGAAAATAAATTCGAAATACTAGAATCGCATGCCTCTTGTATTTGGTATTATTTCCAAAAATAACTAGTATGATGCCGAAAGGAAAAAATACTAGTTATACCTTTTAGAAAGACCTCTTGATCTTCTACCGTATTCCTCTTCTAACCTCGGACGTTGTGTGGGCAACGATCTTCCAAGATGAGGATCACCTAGCACCTTCTTCTTCTTCCTTCAAGTTTTGGCCAAGAACCAAAATCCAAGGATGAAGAACTTTTTCCACCAACTAAGCTCCAAGGGATGCAAGCTTTCTCTCCTTCTACTTCTTCTTCTCCAAGTAGTATCAGGCCACCACAAAAGCTCCAAGCAAGGAAGAGTTTCGGCCACCACAAAGAGGAAGAGAGGGAGAGAGGATGGCCGGCCACAACACCAAGGAAAAAGAGGGAGAGAATAATAGAGGTTGTGTCTCATGACACCCCAACCCCCTCTTTTATATTCCTTAGCTTTGGTAAATAAGGAAATTTAATTACAATAAAATTTCCTTAACTTTCCTTGACATGAATTAATTAAGAAAAATTAAACAAAATTTCTTAAAACTCCATGTCTTGGCCGGCCACATCAACAAGAGCAAACAAGGCAATTTCAATCAACAATTAAAATTCCTTATTTGTCTTCAGAAATTTTAAAAAATAAAATTTCCCTTTAAAATCCCTTCATGGTTGATAAAAAGAAATTTCTATAATTTTAATTTTTCAACATGTGAATAATTTATAAAGAAGAAAAATAAAATATCTTTCCAATCTACAAATAAGGAAAGAGATCTAATCTCTTTCTTTAATCTTTTGTAGATCCTTTTAAAAGATATTTTAATTTTTAATCTCTCCAATAAATTATATCTTTCACATAAGAAAAAAAATTAAAATTAAAATTCTTTTAAATTTAATGGGGGTCGGCCACCTAAGCTTGGGTTCAAGCTAGGGCCGGCCACCCATGAATCAAGGCTTGGCCGGCCCTAGCTTGATCCACAAGCTAGCTTGGCCGGCCCCTACATCATGGGTATGAAGGTGGGTATAGTACTCTATAAATAAGAGGATACGATAGGGACCGAGAGGAGGAATTGGTTTTGGTCTCCCGATAAAATTAAGCATCCCGTGTTCGCCCCGAACACACAACTTAATTTTATCAATAATAATTCATTCCACTAGAGAACTATTATTGAACTACCGCACCAATCCCAAATTACATTTTTGGGCTCCTTCTTATTATGAGTGTGTTAGTCTCCCTGTGTTTAAGATATCGAATGTCCACTAATTAAGTGAGTTACTGACAACTCATTTAATTAATATCTTAATCCAAGAATAGTACCACTCAACCTTATCGTCATGTCGGACTAAATCCACCTACAGGGTTTAACATGACAATCTTTATGAGCTCATCTTGGGGACATTATCAACCTAGATTTCTAGGACACAGTTTCCTTCTATAATCAATAACACACACTATAAGTAATATCATTTCCCAACTTATCGGGCTTATTGATTTATCGAACTAAATCTCACCCATTGATAAATTAAAGAAATAAATATCAAATATATGTGCTTGTTATTATATTAGGATTAAGAGCACACACTTCCATAATAACTGAGGTCTTTGTTCCTTTATAAAGTCAGTATAAAAGAAACAACCTCTAATGGTCTTACTCAATACAGTCTAAGTGTACTAGTGTAATTATATAGTTAAGATAAACTAATTCCTAATTACACTACGACCTTCCAATAGTTTGTTCCTTTCCATTTTGGTCGTGAGCTACTGTTTATAATTTATAAGGTACTGATAACATCATCTTCTGTATGTGGCACCACATACTATGTTATCTACAATATAAATTAATTGAACAACTACAACTAAATGTAGACAATTTGACCAAATGTGATTCTTTATTCAAAATAAATGTTTACAAAAGCTTAGGCTTTCAGTATACACTCTAACAGTTGATAAGAAATTTACTTAGGTTTTAATAAAATTAAACCTAAGTTTTCTTATTCGATTAAAATTTTCCTTTTTATTTCTTTCCCTTTTTCTTTCTTTTTCCCTATTTCTCTACCCGAGCCTATCTCTTTCCGTCACCGAATCCTTCCTTTATCCTTGTCGAAACCTTCTTCTTCCCCTTTTATCTCCCGAGCCGCACTGTCGGTCGTTTGCTCCCTCACCCTCTCGTGACACCGGCGCCAACACCTCTCCTTTGCTCACCGTCAGCCATCTTCTTCTCTTCTCTCCCAAACTGCACATCACCGATAGCCCCTTTCACGTCTCCCGGACGCCAGCGGACGAGAACCACCCGAGCACCACCCGAGCGCCACCGAGGGTTGTCGCTCCGGTCTTCTTCTTCTTCCTATCCTCCCTGAACGCACTCTCTCCACCCTAGATGGTTGTTCGCGTCTCTGCCCTAGATCGTCGTCTAGCACGTGAGGTACTTCTTGTGCCCTAGCCTTGGCCCTTCTTCAGTTGAGCTCTTTGCTCCAGTGCTGACCTCGTGTCGTAAACCCATTGTCGGCCGCTTTCTATGCTATAGCCACCGGTGATTAGCTGTGGTCGGCCAGCTTTGGATGATTTCTGGGTGGTGTCAACAGCAAAATCTTTGGCAGCAATATCTTCTGGCAAGCAAACTTTTGGCAGCAACTTATTCCGGCAGGTGAGCTTGTGCCTTGTGGATTTGGGTTGATGGAGCATCCAGTTGTTTGATCTCAGGTTGTGGTGTTTTTCAAAGTTTCCAGCAGCAGCTACTCCTTCCGGCAGCGACCATCCCTAGCTGTGGATCAACAATGGTCATGAATTTAGGTAAGGTGTGTTTTCTTTCATTATAGCTTACACCCGGATTAGAATCTAGGGAAGGTTAGGAATGGATTGTTCTTAATTTGATTTAAGGTTAGGTTGCTTATGTATAGATTTTTAATCTAATTGATTAGTGGAATGATTAGGGTTTAACGAAGTTAACCCTAGTTGATCAATGGGTTAGAATTTAGCCAGGGAATTATTTTAACTAATTAATTTATGTAATTAGCTAAATCTGTATATCATGCGTTAAAGGACTTTGATTAGAGACGGGCATCTCGACGGAGGATTTCTGGATTCAAGTTTCTATTGAGGCGGGTACTTCTGACTTATCTTCTTGATATAGTCATTTTAGATATGCATAATAATTTATTTCTAGTAGTAATGATTATGTTTGCATCTGCTTGGGTATGTCACTATTTGGTTCTTGTAGTTTGTCTAAATTCTTGTCTGTTGTGCACTCATGGTTATATTCTCTTATTTGTTGCCATGTTTAATCCTGTTCATAGGAATTGTGACATACATTGCCCTACTGTGTAGTAGTCTAGTTAATTGATATATCTGATTGGTGTACCTGCATTTAGGTTACTTGGATCATTGTATGATTTATTTCTTTTATGGTCCATGTTATATGGAGGTGTATATTGTTTGTATCTACATATTTATTGTCATGCACCATCTCGCACGATTGTCTACTAAGTGATTGTCGGCTCTATTATTGTTGAGTACATTGCCAGTTACATGATCTGCACACACAACCACTTATGGGTTAGTGGTATATTAGGCTATGTGTGTGCAATTTGCTCTGTCGGTGCTCCGCTGGTCTACTCATGGGTAGTGTGTCATAGTGTGGTAGTACGTCAAGGATCCCTCCTCTAGACTGTCTCAGGGAGATGAGAGGATTGCGCTCCCCCACTCTGTTTGGGGTAAGAGGATAGGTGTACTCCGACAGCATCTTGTCCACTCGGTCACTCAGGAACAGTGATGGCAGAGTGCATAGTTGTCATAGCCCTACCCACTCGGTCTCACCATCCCGTGTGAGATGGCTGACTGGTGACAGGGGTGACACATGTCATTTTGCATCATTTCGCATAATTGCATTTATTGCTTATAATTGTTGCATATTGTTTGCTGTATTTTGGTGGTTGCATATGTTTGACATGCATATAGGTGAACATTTTGTATCTAGTCTGATGACCTTTATATTTCGGATAGGAGGTTCTAGTGAGTATAGTTTCTTTAGCCCTTTTCAGTTTGCATTTTTTGTTATTACTATTAGTTATAACTTATTATACCTATCTATTTGGTATCCGCTGAGTTCTTAGACTCACCCCGTTGATATATTTTTTTCAGATACCAGGTAGAGGTATGTGGAGTCGCTTGGAGTATCCTGTCTGTCGGTTCCCACGTCACAGTAGAAGACTATTACCATTTTTATTTGTGTTTTATTTGTATAAATTGTACTTAGCATTGTATATTTCGGCTTTGTTTTCTGGAGTGTTGTTATGTGGTATTTAGTGTTGTTTGTTGTGTTGTGTAAGCCTAGCCGGCTAGCAGTCCTTGTTTTAGTTTGTAATGATTTTTATCATTTTCCGCTGTGTTTTTAGTTTCTAGTACAGCCGTGTGGGATATTTAGTATATATAACTGCGTGGCTGTGATTTAGTACAACCGCATGGGCTGTTTTAATATATAACTGCGTGGTTGTCTATATTTTCCAACCGTGTGTGGTTGATGTATACTTGTGGATGTAGATATAATTCAGATTGTCACATTTACAGGGGATATGCTATCGAAATTTCCTTTGATAGTGACTACCTGGGGCATGACAATTTATTTGGTATCAGAGCCACAGGTTTACGAGTCCTATTTCCTGTGTTTTGGATTTCGTGTTTTGGTTTTCTCAATGTGACTTTTTCAAGTTTTAGGACCAAGCAGCAACAGGACATCTCCATGCTATAGGAGGTATGTTAGTATATTGTTATATACATTTCTGTTAGTATATGCACTGTTGACTATGATAGTTATGACTGTTGGTTGGTCCTAGGAATATTGTATCGGTTCCACTGTACAAAAATTTTGTACAAGTGTCGAACCTTTCCTAAACAACCTATTGTGTTCTTTAGAAATTAAATTAGGAATCGCAAACGGAATTTAACATTATTAATTCCAAATTTAACTTATCTGTTCTTAATGGTTTAGACTTGGATCATAAGCGGAACTTAACACTATTGATCCAAGTCCGACCTATGTTACAAAGTTGATTAAATATTTATTTCTAAAATCGGCTCCCAGGTTAAACATGGCGAGACACTTGGCCTTCTTAGGTATGGGATCATCCACCACTGCCTCGACAAAGCCTTTAATAGAAATTCAATATTTAATTTCCTAAAATAACATTAGGTTTACCAAAAAGAATAATCGAATCACAAATTCGAAAAACAAAATAAAAGAAACATAAATTTGAAACAAATCCGAAACTCTAGAATCATATGCCTCTTGTGTTTGAAATTCATACAAAGAAAAACTAGCATGATGTGGAAAATAATTACTAGTTATACCTTTTCTTTGTATGCTAATAACCTCGAGATCTTCTGCCATATTCCTCGCCTTCTCTTGGACGTCGTGTGGGCGACGATCCTCCAAGATGAACACCACCCAAAAGCTTCTTCCTCCTTCTTTAAAATACGACCACCACCACGACAAAGAAATAAAAGAGAGCAAGAGGAAAGGAAAAAAGGGAGAGGGCCAGCCACAAGAGAGAGCACTAACAAGAGAATAAGAATTGATTTCTCATGAGGCCTCTCCTCCCCTTCTTTTATAATACTTGCCCAAGGCAAATAAGGAAAGATTTTTACAAAAATTAAAATCTTACTCTTGTTTTTCCTTTCCTCCTTTTTAATTCCTTTTTTTCTCCTCTTGATTGATTTAATTGATTGGTTGGCCCCTTGCTTGGGCACCAAGCAAGGGTGGCCGGCCCTTAAAAAAAGAAAATGACTTCTTGTACAAATTGATATAAGCAAAGAAGGAAAGCTCTTATAAAATTTTACAAGCTCCCTTTTAATTTCCTAAAGTGGATGTTAAAAAAGGAAAGTTTTAAAAATTAAAACCAAGTTTTAAAATTTAAAACTTCTCTTCTAAAATTTCCTTTTTTAACATAGTTACAAAAAAGGAAAGTTTTAAATTTAAAACTCTTTTTTTAAAAACCCATGTGGATGGTTAAAAAAGGAAAGTTTTAAAACTTTTAAAACCTTTCTTTTAAAACATGTGGCCTAATTCAAATAAGGAAAGTTTTATAATTTCAAAATCTCTTTTTTAAAACTTGTAGATATCTACAAAAAAAAATTTTAAAAATTCAAAACACACCCTTAACTTTGAATTATGGTGGTCGGCCCCTTCTTGCTTGGGCACCAAGCAAAGGCCCCTTTGAGAAGGAAGTGGCCGACCCCTATGGCTTGGTCACTAAGCCATGGGTCGGCCCCCTCTTAGATACCAAGAAGGGCTTTTCATGAGTGGACTTGAGGTTTCATTGAGGATACGACAGGGACCTATAGGAGAAATTGGTTTTGGCCTCCCGATGAGCTCGAGTATCCCGTGTTCGTCCCGAACACACAACTCAAGTTCATCAATAATAACTCATTCCACTAGAGAGTTATTATTGCACTACCGCACCAATCCCAAATTACATTATGGACTCCTTCTTATCATGATTGTGTTAGTCTCCCTGTGTTTAAGATATCGAATGTCCATTAATTTAATTGAGTTACTGACAACTCATTTAATTAATATTTTAGTCCAAGATTAGTACCACTCAACCTCATCATCATGTCGGACTAAGTCCACCTGCGGGGTTTAACATGACAATCCTTATGAGCTCCTCTTGGGGACATTATCAACCTAGATGACTAGGACATAGTTTCCTTCTATAATCAACAACACACACTATAAGTAATATCATTGCCCAACTTATCGGGCATATTGATTTATCGAGCTAAATCTCACCCTTTGATAAGTCAAAGAAATAAATACTAAATATATGTGCTTGTTATTATATTAGGATTAAGAGTACACACTTCCGTAATAACTAAGGTCTTGTTCTTTTATTAAGTCAGTATAAAAAGAACTTACCTTAAATGGTCTTACTCAATACACTTAGAGTCCACTAGTGTAATTTATTAGTCAAGATAAACTAATACTTAATTGCACTACGACTATTCCAACGGTTTGTTCCTTTCCATATTAGTCAAGAGCAACTGTTTATAATTTATAACGAACTGATAACATGATCTTCTATGTGTGACACCACACACCATGTTATCTACAATATAAATTAATTGAACAACTACACTTAGCATGTAGACATTTTTGACCAATGTGATTGTTTATTTCAAAATAAATGATTACAAAAGCTAGGTTTTTAGTATACACTCTAATAATCTCCCACTTATACTAAAAGACTAAGTTGCCATATCTGCTGCCATACATCTTATTCTCATTCCCTCCACATGCCTGTAAAAATCTTTCGCCAGAAGGCCCTTAGTGAAAGGATCTCCCAGGATATCTGCTGATGCAATCTTGGTGACAACAACTTCTCCTCGCTTGACGATGTCTCGTATCAGGTGGTACTTGCGCTCTATATGTTTACTCGCCTTATGGGCTCGTGGTTCCTTCGAGTTTGCAACTACACTACTATTATTACAATAAATTGTGATGATTTTGGGCAAACCAGGAATCACATCTAAGTCCATTAGGAAGTTCCTGAGCCATACAACTTCTTTGGCTGCCTCAGAGGCTGCCACATACTCAGCTTCCATGGTTGAGTCTGAAACGCATTTATACTTAACACTCCTCCATGCAATGGCTCCACCTCCTAGAGTAAACACATAGCCCAATGTAGACTTACTGTTATCCCTATCTGATTGGAAATCCGAATCCGTGTAACCCACAAGGAGCATATCATCTACTTGGTAAACTAGCATATAATCTCAAGTCCTTCTCAAGTACTTCAATATATGCTTTACAGTAGTCCAATGTCCTTGTCCAAGGTTACTTTGATATCTGCTAACCATGGCCATAGCAAAACAGATATCAGGTCTCGTACACAGCATTGCATACATTAGTCTTCCCACAGCCGAAGCATAAGGAACTGCCTTCATGTCCTCTATCTCCTTTAATGTCTTCGGAGACATCTCTTTAGATAAAGCTACTCCATGTCTAAAAGGTAAGAAACCTTTCTTGGAGTTCGGCATGCTAAAACGAGCAAGGATTGTATCTATATATGAAGCTTGAGATAGGCACAACATCCTTTTCTTGCGATCCCTTATGACTTTGATCCCATGAATGTGTGCACATTCTTCTAATTCTTCATATCGAATTGTTTGCACAACCATACCCTAACGCCCGATAACACTTTGACATTGTTGCCAATTAACAAAATGTCATCTACATATAGTACAAGAAATACCACCACATTTTCGTTACACTTCTTGTATACATAAGAGTCATCCGGACACTGAATAAATCCATACGACTGGATTACTTCATTAAACAGGATGTTCCAAGATCTTGTAGCTTGTTTCAGTCCATAAATGGACCGATTTAGATTGCACACTAGATGCTCTTTGCCTTTTTCAATGAACCCCTCTGGTTGCTTCATATGAATGTTTTCTTCAAGACTTCCGTTAAGGAAAGCTGTCTTAATATCCATTTTCCAAACCTCATAATCCATATGAGCGGTAATGGATAAGAGTATCCAGATAGACTTAAGCATAGCTACCGGTGAAAAGGTCTCCTCATAATCGATTCCCTCTTTCTTAGTATACCCTTTTGCAACAAGCCTTGCTTTGAAGGTTTCTACCTTCCCGTCTGTCCCTATTTTCCTTTTGTAGATTCACTTGCATCCAACGGCTTTTACACCATCTGGT
Source organism: Zingiber officinale (assembly GCF_018446385.1). Lineage (NCBI taxonomy): Eukaryota > Viridiplantae > Streptophyta > Magnoliopsida > Zingiberales > Zingiberaceae > Zingiber > Zingiber officinale. The sequence goes on along the minus strand of NC_055998.1, from coordinate 59,801,493 downwards.
GGTTCTACAAGCTCCTAGACTTTATTAGAATACCTAGACTCTATTTCAGAATTCATTGCCTTTTGCCAAGATACTGCATCTATATCTTGGAGTGCTTCGTCATATGTCCGGGGATCATGTTCATGTTTATCCGGGATCAAGTCCGAAGACTCTCCAAAAAACATGAATCTCTCAGGTTGCCTCACAGCCCTCTCACTACAACAAAGCACTGTCTGCGGTTGTGTATCATGTGTGACACGTATTGCAGTTTCTTGTGGTACTTCATCTTGTACTGTTAGTACTAAAGTAGATGTACCCTCTCTTATTTCTTCTAGAACAATTTTACTTTTGAGCTTGTAGTCCATTAAATAGTCTTCTTTTAAAAGCTGGGCATTAGTGCTAACAATGACCTTCTGGTCTTTAGGACTATAAAATAAACCACCTTTCATTCGTCTAGGATAACCCACAAACACGTGAACTTCTGTACGAGATTCTAACTTATCAGCATATGCTTTCAGCACATGTGCTGGACTACCCCAAATCTGAATATGTCTTAGACTAGGCTTGTAAAGCCCGAAAAATTCCCGAATTTATTTTAGAATTATTCTATGGTTTTTCTGGAATTTTTAGATATTTTTCCGGAATTTTCGAGTAGCGGAAGTAGCAAAAATAATTGGAACCGTAAAATAGCTTAGGCGGGAATCGAACCCGAGACCTATGGTTTACGGATAAGTTTAGTAACCAGTGTACCCAGCAGGGCCGTGCTGAAAGAAAGGAGAACCAAATAAATTTATATTAGAGTTGGGTTCATTAAACCACTTAATATAAATTAAAAACTTAAAGAGGGTTTGGTTTGTTTGAGAAGTTTGGTTCGGCAAAATCCCTCTCCACCGAAGCCCTCACGCCTCTCTTCCTCTCGGTTCCTCTCTTCTCTCGGCACCCCCAAGCACAAGCAAAAAGGAACCTAGGGTTCCTTCCCTAAGGGTCACGAGAGCACCTTCCGGCAAGATCTTCGATACAAGGACGTTCCCCTCCACGAGAGGAACGCGTAGACGCAAGCAGCTCGTCGAGAAGGTCTTCGTCTCTGGAAACCTAACGCTTAGATTTGTAAGAATCTTTGCTCACGAGGTAAGAAACCCCTCACCTGCAGTATAATTGCTCTCGCTTGTTAGTTTTGGCGTTAGTTTAGTAGTTTTACAGTTTTCAGTTATAGGGTGTGCTCTAAGTGCACACCAAGCATTCGGTAGAATGCCTAGTTCAGAAGGATGCACCAGTAGGCGTCCTAACAGCATGTAAAACGTATTAGAAACATTTTACTCAGTTTATTATCAGTTATTACAGCTATATGGATTAGATATCCATTGGGTGGGCTCCCACAGTAGCCTCTAGGTTCAGATAACCTAGCTCTAGGTTCAGATAACCAAGAACAGCAAAGTAAAATAAAACAGTATTCAGTATTTTACTTTTATTCAGTTGGCACTGTATTTGGATCAGATATCCATGGGTTGGACTCCCACAGTCGTCCCTAGGTTCAGATAACCTAGTAACCCTGCTGGATTCGGAACTTGCAATCCCGGGTCTCGTAGGGATGCGCGCACAGTAAGTACAGATGCCAGGGCCCCAGCAGCATGTTTAGTATTTTCATCTATTATATGTATAGTTTTCAAATTTGAAACCAGTGATGAGAAAACTAATTTAGCTTTCAGTTCAGTTCAGGTTCAGTTTACATGAGTTGAGTTCACGTACAGATTTAGAGATATGCATGAGTAGTTCAGTTTCATGTTCAGTTATATGCTATGCTATGTTTCAATTCCAGTTTATGCTTTGTATGATACCATGCGATGCCATGCTTGCATATTCAATATGTTTCAAACAGCATGATTTAAAAACATAATCGCATCGTTGCATGTTTTAGTGAGGTAGATGGTTTCTTACTAAGCTTTAAGCTTACAGATACTATTCTCCTTATACTGCAGATACAGGAAAATGGACTAGCAGTGGAGGCTGGAGGTCAATGCAGATGAGGATGTGTGTGTGGAACTGGAATGAAAGATCTCAGGGATCTAACAAGCTTTATTTATGCATTAGAACTCGTTAGCATTTACGTTCAGCACTTTCAGCTTATTAGTTTTGATATTTTCATTTTCATGCAATTTAGATTTGGAACGCATTGAACTATGAAAGAATGTTTTAAAATGTCAGTAACCATGTTGGAATGTTAACTGCAAGTGGTTAGAATTTTTATTAGGCATTAGATAGTTTATATGTGGAGTTGGCATGACCCAGTTTCTGAATTCAGAATGTCAGGTTCGAAATCAGAAACCCTGATCGGTCAGCCGACCGATCAGAAATGGGTTGGTGCCACTGGATCGGTCAGCCGACCGACCCAGGCACGAACAGAGAGTTGACAAGGGTCATGGATCGGTCAGCCGACCGAACCGATCAGGGTACTCCTGGATCGGTCGGTAGACCGATCCAGCTACGTCCAGCGGCGTACAGAATTGCTGGGTCGCGAAAGATGGCCACCGATCGGTCTCCTTGACCGATCAGGGACCATCTGGATCGGTCGGTAGACCGATCCAGTTGCGTACAGAACGCAGCAGAAACACGGAGGCTCACTGATCGGTCTTCCGATTGATCCAGAGGGTGCCTCCGTGCCAGTATCAGCTGGAACGATCTGTGAATCATTCCGATGGCTCAATCGACTCACGGATCGGTTGAAATGTCTGATTACAGCTAGCAGGACATCCAAGAGGCATAGATTGTCTCTCCTAGCATGTGTACAACACTTAGGTACTCTTAGAACGTCAAGTTAAGACTTCACAGTAATTAGTTTAGCAAATTTTAAATTAGCTCAGTTTTCCGCACAGTCACTACAGCAGTATTGTAGCGATTCGCCTTACAGCCTAGTCAGTAGAAGGTGGCTCGTTACAGAGTGGTATCAGAGCAGTGTTCCATACTTCCTACACACACATCAACATTGTGCCTACAGCTTCCAAGTAAGAACATCTCTCACTCAGTTTTGTTTTCAGCTTTCATATCAGTTATATGTGCTTTCATGTTTGCTCTCATGTTGGTAGTTAATTAATTCATGTTTACAGTAATAGTATTTGACATGTTACCAGTAGTTAACTATGACATGATAGCCTAGTTATGTTTATGTGTTCTCTGCTATTTAGAAAATGGTACGAGGACGTCCAGCTAAGAAAGCATCAGCGGCTGAGCCCTAGCATGAGGCAGGAAGTTCAGTGCCTCCCCCAGACCTTACAGCACTAGTGGCTCAGCTACAGCAGCAGTTAGCTAAACAGCAGCAGGAGATAGCCTCCTTAAAGGCTAACCAGCAAAATACTTCCCCAGTCACTCCAGTACCAAAAATCACAGAGGTAGCACCAGCTCAGCCTGCAGTACCAGTCCCAGTAGCCCCAGTAGCAGGGGCTAAGAGAGAAGCTTACCTTATCCAGTGGCAGAGAATTAAGCCCGAGAACTTCTCAGGCACCAGCGAACCATGGAATGCTCAGGCATGGTTTAAAACACTGGAAAGCACGATGGAGCTTCTAGACTGGCCAGAGCATGAAAAGGTGAAGTGTGCCTCCTTCTGTTTAACAGGAGACGCACGTATGTGGTGGGAGCGGATTAAATCGAAGTGGCCAGTAAATCAGATGACATGGGCCAACTTCGAGAAAGAATTCTTCGAGGAATTCTTTCACATGCAAGTCACGAACCGACACTATGACGAGTTTACAGAGTTTCGTCAGGGCAACCTATCAGTTCAGGAGGCCGTGAAGAAATTCAACAGGTTGGCCCGTCTGTGTCCAGAACTAGTCAGCTCAGAGAAGGAACGAGTACGGTTGATGCTGAAGATGCTCAGACCAGAGATCGCAATGAATGTGGCTGGTGGCGTTCATAGGCCACAAACCACAGAGGAGCTAGTGAGTAGTGCTCTGATCACCGAGCACTATCAGCACAGCATCACCCAGCAGAAGCAGGTTTTCACAGAGCCCAAGGGGCAAGCGGGCTCAGGTACTCAGCAGAAACAACAGGGACATAGCTCCAACTGGAAGGGGAAACGTAAGGCAAGCAGTGACCCAAAAGGAGGACCAGCTGGAAAACATTCCAGACATCCCAAGTGTGCTACTTGTGGGAAACATCATCCAGGAGTTTGCCGCAAGGGTACGCGGGGTTGTTTTGAATGTGGACAGGAAGGGCACATGGCTAAGCAGTGCCCGAACAAGAACAGTCTTCCTCAGCCTCAGCCGATACAGTATGGAGCTCAGCCAGCGCAGCTACACCAGATGTATGCTGCCTTAGATGGTCCACAGATCAGTCAGGGCAGATTAGAAGCCCCCACAGCTACCACGAATGCCAGGATTTTCTCACTGACCAGAGAGGACGTAGCAAATGCCTCGACAGTTGTCACAGGTCAGATCAGTATTTTACAGCATAATGCAACTGTCTTATTCGATACTGGGGCAACCCACTCTTATGTATCCAGGGCGTTTGCCGAAAAATTAGCAACACCTCCAGAGGTACTCAATAGTCAGTTTCTGACAACACTACCCTCAGGAGACACTATGGCATCTACACACTGGCTCAGAGCAGTGCCAGTCATTATAGTAGACAGAGAACTTTTTGGTGATCTGATAGTGCTAGAAATGACTGACTACGATGTCATCTTTGGGATGGATTTTCTGATCAGATACGGCGCTTCTATAGAGTGCCGTAAACAAAAGGTCATATTCCAACCTGAAGAAGGAGTACAGTTTGAGTACATAGGAAAACCAAAGAGAAAAGCCAGGAAGTTTCTCTCAGCACTGAAAGCACAGCAGCTAATGGATTCAGGATGCATGGGATTTTTAGCAAATGTAGTCAACACCAGCCAGGACAAGAACCAACAGCTATCAGAGGTTCGAGTCGTTTGTGACTACCCAGCAGTCTTCCCTGAAGAGTTACCAGGCTTAGCACCAGACAGGGAGATTAAATTTGAGATAGAGCTCATTCCCGGCACAAATCCAATTTCCAAGGCACCGTACCGCATGGCTCCAGCTGAATTGAAGGAACTTCAGGAGCAATTGCAGGAGCTTCTTGACAAGGGTTTCATACGCCCTAGTCACTCACCATGGGGAGCACCTGTGTTGTTCGTGAAGAAGAAGGATGGAAGCATGCGCTTATGCATAGACTACCGTGCCTTGAACCAGGTCACAATTAAAAACAGGTACCCTCTCCCCAGGATAGATGACCTGTTTGACCAGCTAAAGGGAGCCACAGTGTTCTCTAAAATTGACCTCAGATCAGGATATCACCAGGTTAGAGTCAAGGAAGGTGATATACCTAAAACAGCTTTCAGGACCAGATACGGACATTATGAGTTCGTAGTCATGCCTTTCGGCGTGACAAATGCTCCAGCTACTTTCATGGACCTCATGAACAGAGTATTCAGAGAATACTTAGACAAGTTTGTCATCGTGTTCATCGATGACATTCTTATCTATTCAGGCACTCAGGAGGACCATGCAGAGCATCTGAAGACAGTTTTGCAGATCCTTCAGCAGAACCAGCTGTACGCCAAATTCACGAAATGTGAATTCTGGCTAGACCAGGTAGCCTTTCTCGGTCACATCATCTCCAAAGATGGTGTTATGGTAGATCCCAGCAAAATAGAAGCAGTAAGTAACTGGAAGAGACCCAGGAACGCCAGTGAAATCAGAAGTTTTCTGGGATTAGCAGGCTACTACAGGAAATTCGTAGAGGACTTCTCCAGGATAGCCTCCCCACTGACAGCTCTCACCAGGAAGAACAAGAAATTTCAGTGGACAGAGGACGGTGAACTAAAACGGAGATTGACCAGTGCTCCTATTTTAGCCATTCCAGAAAACACAGACCGCTTCGACATCAACAGTGAAGCCTCAAAATTGGCATTAGGAGCGGTGATGCAGCAGGGCAAGGTGATCGCCTATCCCTCCAGACAACTCAAGGATTATGAGAGGAACTATCCTACTCACGACCTTGAGCTTGCAGCAGTGGTGTTTGCTCTCAAGATTTGGAGACATTATTTGTACGGAGCTCAGTGCAGAGTGTATACAGATCATCAAAGTCTGAAGTATTTCTTTACTCAGAAGGATCTGAATATGCGGCAGCGCAGATGGTTAGAGCTGGTCAAGGACTATGACATAGATATCCTCTACCATCCAGGGAAAGCTAATAAGGTAGCAGACGCACTCAGTAGGAAGTCCAGTGCTACCTTACTATCTTTAGCAGCTATGTCACCACCCCTAAGGAAGGAGATTACAGCTTTTAGTCTCGAGCTTATAGTCGGGCAGCTTTCCACTATGTCCTTAGCATCTACCTTGCTTGATGATATCCAGACAGCTCAGGAGCAGGATCCTGAAATCCAGAAAATCAAGCAAGGGTTAGCAGAATCAGAAAGTGGAGAGTTCAGAGTGTCTGCCAGTGGGGTAGTGTACTGTGGTGACAGACTTTGTGTTCCAGATCAGGAGGAACTACGGAAACAGATTCTAGATGAGGCCCATAGGACTCCCTATGCGATGCATCCTGGTTCCACCAAAATATATCAGGATCTGAAGAAACGATTTTGGTGGCCTGGGATGAAGCGAGATATCGCCAGATACGTCAGCATCTGTCTAACCTGTCAGAGGGTTAAGGCAGAACATCAGCGACCAGGAGGAGTTCTGCAGCCGATCCAGATTCCAGAATGGAAGTGGGAGGATATCTCTATGGACTTCATAGTGGGATTACCCAGAACCACGAATGGTTTTGATGCTATCTGGGTAATAGTCGACAGGTTGACTAAATCAGCCCACTTCTTAGCTATCAGAATATCCTATTCCATGGAGCAGCTAGCTCAGTTGTATCTCAAAGAGATTGTCAGGCTGCATGGAGTCCCACGAACCATTATATCAGACAGAGACAGCAGATTTACTTCACACTTCTGGAAGTGTGTACAGTCAGCTATGGGCACCCAGTTAAAATTCAGCACAGCTTTCCATCCTCAGACAGATGGTCAGACGGAGCGAGTAAATCAGGTACTCGAAGATATGCTCCGGGCTTGTGCCCTAGATTTCAAGGGAAGTTGGTGCAAATATCTGAGTCTAGCAGAATTTGCATACAACAACAGTTATCAGGCCACTATCGGCATGGCACCTTATGAGGCACTCTATGGGCGGAGGTGCAGATCACCAATCTGCTGGTATGAGAGTGGTGAACAGAAGGAACTAGAGCTTCAGACAGATCTAGTAGCAGATACCACAGCAGCCATACAGCAGATTCGCCAGAGGATAGAGACAGCACAGAGCCGTCAGAAGAGCTATGCTGATACACGACGCAGACCCCTAGAGTTTTCAGTTGGGGATACAGTTTTCCTCGGAGTAGCTCCCATGAAGGGAGTCATGCATTTTGGGAAGAAGGGCAAGTTAGCTCCCAGATATGTGGGACCATACCTTATCACGAAGAGAGTGGGCAAGGTAGCATATGAGCTAGAGCTACCTCAGGAGATGTCAGCTGTCCACAATGTATTTCATGTCTCCATGCTGAAGAAGCATATTCCAGACGCCACCTAGGTGATTGAGCCCCAGTTGGTACAGGTCCGTGATGATCTCAGCTATGACAGTCGGCCTATTCAGATAATAGACCGAGCAGTAAAGAAATTACGGAATAAGGAAGTACCATTAGTCAAAGTCAGCTGGCAAAATCACACAACAGCAGAGGCGACTTGGGAGACAGAGGCCAGCATGAGACAGAAGTACCCAGAATTGTTTTAAGTTCGGGGACGAACTTTTTATAAGGTATGGGGGATTGTAAAGCCCAAAAAATTCCCGAATTTATTTTAGAATTATTCTATGGTTTTTCTGGAATTTTTAGATATTTTTCCGGAATTTCCGAGTAGCGGAAGTAGCAAAAATAATTGGAACCGTAAAATAGCTTAGGCGGGAATCGAACCCGAGACCTATGGTTTACGGATAAGTTTAGTAACCGGTGTACCCAGCAGGGCCGTGCTGAAAGAAAGGAGAACCAAATATATTTATATTAGAGTTGGGTTCATTAAACCACTTAATATAAATTAAAAACTTAAAGAGGGTTTGGTTTATTTGAGAAGTTTGGTTCGGCAAAATCCCTCTCCACCGAAGCCCTCACGCCTCTCTTCCTCTCGGTTCCTCTCTTCTCTCGGCGCCCCCAAGCACAAGCAAAAAGGAACCTAGGGTTCCTTCCCTAAGGGTCACGAGAGCACCTTCCGGCAAGATCTTCGATACAAGGACGTTCCCCTCCGCGAAAGGAACGCGTAGACGCAAGCAGCTCGTCGAGAAGGTCTTCGTCTCTGGAAACCTAACGCTTAGATTTGTAAGAATCTTTGCTCACGAGGTAAGAAACCCCTCACCTGCAGTATAATTGCTCTCGCTTGTTAGTTTTGGCGTTAGTTTAGTAGTTTTACAGTTTTCAGTTATAGGGTGTGCTTTAAGTGCACACCAAGCATTCGGTAGAATGCCTAGTTCAGAAGGATGCACAAGTAGGCGTCCTAACAGCATGTAAAACGTATTAGAAACATTTTACTCAGTTTATTATCAGTTATTACAGCTATATGGATTAGATATCCATTGGGTGGGCTCCCAAAGTAGCCTCTAGGTTCAGATAACCTAGCTCTAGGTTCAGATAACCTAGAACAGCAAAGTAAAATAAAAAAGTATTCAGTATTTTACTTTTATTCAGTTGGCACTGTATTTGGATCAGATATCCATGGGCTGGACTCCCACAGTCGTCCCTAGGTTCAGATAACCTAGTAACCCTGCTGGATTCGGAACTTGCAATCCCGGGTCTCGTAGGGATGCGCGCACAGTAAGTACAGATGCCAGGGCCCCAGCAGCATGTTTAGTATTTTCATCTATTATATGTATAGTTTTCAAATTTGAAACCAGTGATGAGAAAACTAATTTAGCTTTCAGTTCAGTTCAGGTTCAGTTTACATGAGTTGAGTTCACGTACAGATTTAGAGATATGCATGATTAGTTCAGTTTCATGTTCAGTTATATGCTATGCTATGTTTCAATTCCAGTTTATGCTTTGTATGATACCATGTCATGCCATGCTTGCATATTCAGTATGTTTCAAACAGCATGATTTAAAAACATAATCGCATCGTTGCATGTTTTAGTGAGGTAGATGGTTTCTTACTAAGCTTTAAGCTTACAGATACTATTCTCCTTATACTGCAGATACAGGAAAAAGGAAAATGGACTAGCAGTGGAGGCTGGAGGTCAATGCAGATGAGGATGTGTGTGTGGAACTGGAATGAAAGATCTCAGGGATCTAACAAGCTTTATTTATGCATTAGAACTCGTTAGCATTTACGTTCAGCACTTTCAGCTTATTAGTTTTGATATTTTCATTTTCATGCAATTTAGATTTGGAACGCATTGAACTATGAAAGAATGTTTTAAAATGTCAGTAACCATGTTGGAATGTTAACTGCAAGTGGTTAGAATTTTTATTAGGCATTAGATAGTTTATATGTGGAGTTGGCATGACCCAGTTTCTGAATTCAGAATGTCAGGTTCGAAATCAGAAACCCTGATCGGTCAGCCGACCGATCAGAAATGGGTTGGTGCCACTAGATCGGTCAGCCGACCGACCCAGGCACGAACAGAGAGTTGACAAGGGTCAGGGATCGGTCAGCCGACCGATCCAGATGCGAACAGAAACATAGGAAGTGCACTGATCGGTCTACCGACCGATCAGGGTACTCCTGAATCGGTCAGGAGACCGATCCAGCTACGTCCAGCGGCGTACAGAATTGCTGGGTCGCGAAAGATGGCCACCGATCGGTCTCCTTGACTGATCAGGGACCATCTGGATAGGTCGGTAGACCGATCCAGTTGCGTACAGAACGCAGCAGAAACACGGAGGCTCACTGATCGGTCTTCCGACCATTCCAGAGGGTGCCTCTGTGCCAGTATCAGCTGGAACGATCTGTGAATCGTTCCGATGGCTCAATCGACTCACGGATCGGTTGAAATGTCTGATTACAGCTAGCAGGACATCCAAGAGGCATAGATTGTCTCTCCTAGCATGTGTACAACACTTAGGTACTCTTAGAACGTCAAGTTAAGACTTCACAGTAATTAGTTTAGCAAATTTTAAATTAGCTCAGTTTTCCGCACAGTCAGTATAGTTGTATTGTAGCGATTCGCCTTACAGCCTAGTCAGTAGAAGGCGGGTCGTTACAAGGCTTTCGCTTATTCCATAATTTTGCGGGAGTAGAGGGTACTGATTTAGAAGGTACCAAGTTCAGAATGTGCGCTGCTGTTTCCAGAGCGTATCCCCAAAATGAATTTGGTAATTCTAAATAACTCATCATCGATCTAACCATCTCCATAAGAGTCCTATTCCTTCGTTCTGCCACACCATTCTATTGGGGCGTACCAGCTGCGGATAACTGGGATTGAATCCCGATCTCTGATAAGTAATTCCTAAACTCTCCTAAGAGGTATTCGCCACCACGATCTGACCGTAGTGTCTTGATACTTTAACCAAGACGTTTCTCCACATCAGCCTTGCACTCTTTGAACTTATCAAAGAACTCAGACTTATGGTGCATCAAGTAAATGTATCCGTATCTCGAATAATCTTCTATAAAGGAGACAAAGTATTCAAAATCACCTCTTGCCTGGATAGATATAGGACCACACAAATCAGAATGAACCAGTCCTAACACATCTTTGGCTCTATACCCCTTGGCCTTAAAAGGTCTCTTGGTCATCTTACCTTCCAAGCAAGATTCACAGGTTGGAAAGTTTTCCACCACTAATGAACCTAAGAGTCCATCAGCTATAAGCCTTTGAATCCTACTTAAGTTAATATGACCAAGCCTTAGATGCCAAAGATATGTTTGGTTCATCTCCGAAGGTTCCTTTCTCTTATTGGAATTAGAAGATGTATTATTAATTTCCATTTGTTGCTTTGTGGAAGAAATTGAATTTAAAGTATATAAATTTCCAACCAATGCACTAGAACAGATAATAACCCTATTTCTCTTTATAACCACATTGTTATTAAAAGAAACAGAATATCCATCCAAATACAGTTTAGAAACTGAAATTAAATTCTTTCTGAAACTGGGTACATAAAGACAATTTCTTAAAATCAAACTTTTATTCCTATCAAAAGATAAGTAGACGTCTCCTACTGCAATAGCCGCCACCTTAGTAGCATTGCCCATGTAGATGGTTATCTCTCCTTCAAATAGTCGTCGAGTTTCCTAGAACCCCTGCAAAGAGTTTCAGACATGATCAGTGGCTCCCGTATCTACACACCAGGTACTGGTAGATAACACCGCTAAACATGTTTCAACTACTAGAGCATGAGATATACCTTTATTGTTCTCTTTCCTACGAGGACAGTCTGCCTTCCAATGTCCTGACTGCTTGCAGATGAAGCACTTGCCCTTCGGCTTCTTCATTCCAGCTTTTGGTCCTGGACCTTGAGGTTTATTCACCTTTTTTGCTGAAACAGCCTGTTTCTTCTTCTTCTTGCCTTTCGACTTAGAAGTAGAACCATTTTTAGAATAGTGAATCTGAGAATTATGACTAAATAGCCCTTCTGCTGCCTGAAGTTCTGTCAGCAGTTCTGCCAATGAATACATCCTTTTATTCATATTATAGTTCAGGCGAAAATGCTCAAAACTTTTGGGTAGCGTTTGGAGAATCATATCGATTTGGGTTTCCCCATCAAATAAGCCATCATCTTTAGGATATGATCCCTCATGGGAGTACCCTCTGTCATGGTGGTTGTCATTAACTTTCTCATTGCTTCTTGCCTAGCAGCCCGATCCTGATATCCAACGAGATCCTTGAGATTGTTCATTATATCATAAGTTGTTGGTAAATCCTGATGCTGATGCTGCAATACATTCGACACTGAAGCCAAAATGTAACACCGCGCCATCTCATCTGCTTTTATCCATTTCTTATGATACTCAATCTCCTCTTGGGTAGAACACTATTAGGCACATTTGGGCAAACCTCTGACAGTACAAACTTATAGCCCTCAGCAGTTAGGACAATGCCCAGGTTTCTTTTCCAATCTATATAGTCGGGACCAATAAGTTTGTTCTCTTTCAGTATAAGGGCCAGTAGGTTGAAAGTCATCCTAAGAATCACAAAATAAACTTTGGTCAAGACTCTAAATTTAGAATAATATTGATTCCTCAAACAATACTATTTTAAATTAACCAACACCTCAAATCACCGTGAATTTTTCATGCCACGATAGTGTGGACGTATACAAAATCAAACATTTGTAAGAGGAGGTTTTACCCATTAATTTTATTCTTGTCAACCTAATTTTATGACAAATAAAATTAATAGTTGGTTTTCCTTCGGTCACACAAATAATAGCAGTGACTCCGATGGGGAGGATATTATTAGATATGCCTAAGTGTATACCATTACTTGACACTTAGTCCATTAAATAAGATTGTGCCCCTTCTGATGGGGAAGATCACACACTCTTAATTAATTTCCTATAGTCATCCAAAATAGAAGTTTGATCTAATGATCCACAAACAAACTCATCCGATATGGAGGAAGGCACTCAAAGCCAACGTACAAGTTTGTTTGCATAACTTACAAACCAGTAATGGAGATTGTTGAATTTATTAAAAAATCCCTCTCCCACTTAGTTATTTAAGGTGAGGATTTTTGACTATGCTAGCATACATCACATGCACACACACATCATAGTAAATAAAAGCAATAAATATGAAAATTAATTTTCCAACTATTGTGGCTTCTTCCATCACTGTCCTTCGCGTGCTGCCATCCCTAGGGATCATGTCGTCAGGTCCATCGAGCTTCCTTTTCCACTACGCCTCTGGTCCTCCAATAGCACCACGCCTCACAAGGATATGATCCGCGACAAAAATAGAATTTTACATATATCGATCCTATATTCCATAAAGGAATGTACATGTATTCTAGATCGAAACAAAAATGTAAAATCCTAATAACTAATACAACTCCTGCTGTATTTAATATTACAATCATGCACACACAATAAAATACCCTTGACATGTCTAAGGGTCCAATCACACACAATATCTATATGTCATAATAGTTGGAGCCTGCAACCTCAAAGTTAGCACATCCTACTATTATCCTGCCTAAATTATGTATGACATGTGCATAATCTATCTGAAAACCAAACACATAGAGGCAAACCTTAGCTCTAATACCAATTGTTGGTTGGTCTGAGGAAGATCGTACCGGTTTCACTGTACAAAAAATTTGTACAAGTACCAAACCTTTCCTAAACAACCTATTGTGTTCTTTAGAAATTAAATTAGGAATCACAAACGGAATTTAATATTATTGATTCCAAATTTAACTTATTTGTTCTTAATGATTTAGACTTGGATCGCAAGTGGAACTTAACACTATTGATCCATGTCCGACCTATGTTACAAAGTTGATTAAATATTTATTTCTAAAATCAACTCCCAGGTCAAACATAGCGAGGCACTTAGCCTTCTTGGGTATGGGATCATCCACCACTGCCTCGACAAAGCCTTTAATAGAAATTCAATATTTAATTTCCTAAAATAAGTTTAACCAAAAAGAACAATCGAATCACAAATTTGAAAAACAAAACAAAAGAAATACAAATTCAAAACAAATCCAAAACTCTAGAATCATATGCCTCATGTGTTTGGAATTTATACAAAGAAAAACTAGCATGATGCGGAAAACAATTACTAGTTATACCTTTTCTTTGTATGCTAATAACCTCGAGATCTTCTGCCATATTCCTCGCCTTCTCTTGGACGTCGTGTGGGCGATGATCCTCCAAGATGAACACCACCCAAAAGCTTCTTCCTCCTTCTCTAAAATCTGGCCACCACCACTACAAAGAAATAAAAGAGAGCAAGGGGAAAGGAAAAAGGGAGAGGGCCGGCCACAAGAGAGAGCATCAACAAGAGAATAAGAATTGATTTCTCATGAGACCTCTCCTCCCCTTCTTTTATAATACCTGCCCAAGGCAAATAAGGAAAGATTGTTACAAAAATTAAAATCTTCCTCTTGTTTTTCCTTTCCTCTTTTTTAATTCTTTTTTTTCTGTAAAATACCAGAAAATAGGCGAATATTAATAAGGGAATTTTCTGGAATTTTTGGAAATTTTTCGGGAATTTTTCGGAGCTCGTACGGATGAGTTGATGGGGATAAAAATAGGGTCCGGAAAAGCCTGTTTAGGCTACCCATTTAAGTGAGGAAAAGATTTATTTAATTAATTCTTTTTTTCCTTTTTCTTATTTGTTTTCCTTCCCTCGTCGAAACCTTGCGCCCGAGCCCTCTTCTCCCCGACGCCGCCCGCGCCCTCTCCTTGCCCTAACCGCCGGCGGCGGTTACTCTTCCTCGAGCGTACAACTCCTCCGCCGAGCCCTTCTCTTCCTTTTCTCCTCTTCTGTGAAGCCGAGTTCCCTGTGCCTAGCGTCACCGCCGACGCCACCTCCTCTGGTCCGGCGAGAAACCGCCGGCCTTCCTTCTGTCGACACCTTCGTCTTCGACCCTAGCCCCGATCTTCTTCACCTCTACCGCCACTCTGACCCGGAGCCGAGCCATCCTCCGGGCGCCACATCTTCTTCTCTTCTCCCAAGCGCCGACGACGCTTGTGCCAGCCGTGCCCTAGATCCACCGTCGGTCGATTCTCTACACCGGCACCCGAGCCCTAGCAGCACCTCCTGGTCACGGAGGTGTTTCACCACACCGATTCTCATCTGTGCTTGTGCCCTAGTCTGAAGCTGTCGTGGCCGCGCCGGACACTGTGAGCCCCTGCTGTCGGGCGCGACTTCCTCTCCTAACTCCTGGTCAGCACTGCAAGGAACCCTAGCTATTTGCCACAACCTCTAGATCTTCTGCCTCGGCCGGTTTCTCCTTTCCCTTACCCTCTGGCATCACCGAAGAAGAGGTAATGGGAATAGATATTACTGGAAATTTTAATAGATTTTCTTATGATTTTATCGGGAAGGTTCGTTGTGTTTTTGGCTGCACCAGATTTCACCTCGGTGGCTTGCAAATATGCCTTGGCAAATTATTTTGGCTGCTTCCATAGAGGTCACGAGGTTCCAGCAGCACCTCGTCGAATTCTTGGTCTTCACGGGTAGTTAGAGGTAGAGGTAAGGTGCATGGATTGTTCTAGAATTAGGTTGTTGTTGGTTGTGATGAACTCTTGAGCTCCCTTTTGATCCGAACAGTGAATTGCAGGGCGTTACTTGTGTTTCCAGTAACTACCTTTGTTCAGGCAACAACTAGGTTTGGGCTGTGATTTGAGGTATGTTGTAGGATGTTGGCTACGCATTGTAGTTAGATAATGAATCAAGTGTAGATTGATTAGATTTATATGTTGATTAGGTTTATGTGCTTTTAAATTAGGGGTTTGCCCTAATTTAGGGTTAGGGATTTCATTTAGCTATTTATGAGAATTGTAGTTAAATGAAATATATTTACATTGGTATCACAGGACTTTGACGCGAGACGAGCATCTCGGAGTCAGATTTGGACCATTTTATCGGAGGCGGGTACTTTTGACTTTTTGTCTTTGATATGCTTAGTAATGGAATTAACATGTTTCATTAATTATGTTTCTATCTGTTCTGGTTAATCACTACCCCAAATCTTGGTACATGTTTGATTGATTGATTTGCTTTGCATCCCATGTATACTTTACCTGTCTATACATGCTTATAGGGGTAGTGATATGCCATGTTTACCATGTTCAGGACCTAGGTTTTATACCTTCTGTATACCTTTGGATTGTTTTGGATTTGTTGACCTATGATGCATTTTTATATATACGTGGATTAGGTCAGGATATTTTTGTGGTTAGTGACATGCACCATTTGCATGATTGCATGCTGAGCGATAGTCCGCTCCATTATTGTTGAGCACATCGCCAGTTACATGGATCTGCACACACCACCACTCATGGGTTAGTGGTCGATTCAGGCTGAGTGTGTTGCAGCAGGGACTCTGTTAGGCACCGTTCGTCCGCTCATGGGTAGTGTGACACAACGTGTTATCCGGCAGGGATTCCTCCCCGTCATTGTGTACTGGGAGATGAGAGCATTGCGCTCCCCCATTTATGATTTGGGGTAGGAGGATAAGTGTACTCCGACAGCATCCCGTCCACTCGGTCACTCATCAGGAGTAGTGACGACAGAGTGCACGGTTGTCACAGCCCTACCCACTCGGCCTCACTATTGTGTGTGAGATGATCGACTGGCGTCAGGGGTGACCAGGACGCATCATTGACATCATATGCATGATGCATTTATTACTTGTGTTTGTGCTTGCTGCATTTATATGCTGCATATTGTTTGGATACCTATATTTGACATGCATACAGGATTCCTATACCACTCGGACTATTTGTCCTTATACTCAGGTCCTGGTTAGTACAGATTCTCTCCTGTCTTCTTAGGTTTGCATTTATCCTTATTTTTATCAGGAGACTGTACGCATGATTAGTGCTAGGTGTTATTTCTTTACTTTGCATATCAATTGTACCTGCTGAGTGTTGGACTCACCCCGCCTCCATTGTTGTTTTTTTAAGGTTGATGCTGTCAGGAGGGAGTTCCAGTCGCTGGTCCCCACAGCACGTAGTGCTACTCCTCTGCTGGTTTTTGAGTTGTTGTTTTATTTTAGCTTTTCGCTATCAGACTTTGTTTTAGTTTTGTTTTGGACTTTACATATGGATATTGTATGGAATCTTTCCGTTTGATGGACTTTTGGTATGATTTGGATTTATTCTACTACATGCCTGCCTGGACGGCAGAAGAGGCGAGTTCATCGGATTTGAGCTTTACGAGTGTAGTGGAGTAGGGTTGATTTCGAGTCAGGGTATAATCTATCTGTTTACTTATATAAACTGCGTGGTGATGTTTTATTTTGTTGTTATTATTCCAGCCGCCTGTGGCTGAGGTATATGTGAGATGTAGAAAAGTTTCAGATTGTCCACCGTACACGGGAGATGCTGTCGAAATTTTCTCGGACAGGGACTCCTCTGGGGCGTGACAATTTAGTGGTATCAGAGCGAGGTTTACGATCTTTTGTTTTCGTATTTTGGATGTTTGGGATAACCTGATACCCATTTATTTACTTGGTATCAAAGCGCCAAGTTTGGCGATACTTGTTGGATTTTTGTATTTTGGATTTTCGGGATTTATCTGATACCAATTTATTTGGTATCAGAGCGGGTTATGATACCTACTTTTGGTGTTCTGGAGATTTATCGAATACCGGTTGTTGGTATTCTGGATATTTGGGTTAGCCAGGTTTGCGAGTCAAACTGGGCATTTTCGGATTTTCGATATGGATTTCCGTTTCGAATTTATATGGATTTTCGTCGATTTTCTCGTTCGGAATTTTGAGGTCAGAAGTTGGGGACTGGACAGCGATGGAACATCTCCAGACGGCAAATAGGTATGATGTTTATTTTATGTTAGTTAGGACATCTATTAGCACTTTATCTTTATTACTTGTCTGGTTGTTGTAGCCCATATTACATGTGATGGGTTAGCCATTGATCTTGGTCGACCCTAATAGAGATCAAGGATTATAGTCTCTGGTGATTTTTCATATCATACCATCAGTAGTTTTAGCTTCTGTTACTACTATTAGGAGATGGAGGCACATATCAGCCTCTGCTATTGTTAGCTGGGTAATGGATGATACCTATATATTCCTGTGGACTTAGCCAGTAGAGTTTTTATACTCGTATCTTTTGGATATTAGGGTATCCGATACGATGAAAAAATTGGTCATTGGAGAGTTATCATGTTTGATCATTGTTGAGAATGATTTGAGGTTGAGGGATATTGGGAGATCAGATATTGTGATGTGTTGATTTCTAAAATTTATGAGAGTAAATGTTATGTGGTTGTCGGATGATCTATTACTAGATATTGTTTTGATGATTTATTAGTGGATAACTATTTTGATGATCTATTATTTGGGTTGTCATTGATGGTGATATAGTAAGTGTCATGTATAATATACACAGATTTGATGATTATAGTTGGTGATCAGATTATAAATTAGGTGTTAGAGAGTTTACGATTGAGTGTACCTATGAATTTTAATAAACCTGGTTAGTTGTGGTTAGTTAACAGGATGATAAAAATTGATATTTGCTTCCTCTGATATTGGACTATGTGGATAAATAATGATTTGATGTTTTGAATGCTGACTTGCTCTTATGGGATGTAGAGACTGATTCATCTGATATTATGTGGGTTGATATTTTTAAGGATAAAAATGAGAGTGTCTTGATGTTCTTGAATTCTGATTTTATCTTTTGGGTCGCACATATTCATACATATGATTATTATGGATTTCTAGTTGATTATACCCGAGTAGTTAGACATATATGTTTGATTGTTTATTAGAGGTATTTGTCAATTAAAAACTATGTTGTGGAATGTATACATATGTTTGAGTGTTTCATTGGATGTATCTTATCGATTTAATCTGAGTTCTGATATGTGCAGATGTGTTTGGTGCAATATTCGAGGTATTTTATTGATTATATTTGATTTGTGGATGCACTTGTGTCTATTAGGCTTGTTTGGAAGTATTACGTTGATTAAACTCTTGGCATAGGTGTATATATACCATGTGAGGTTGTTTGAGGTGTATTGTCGATTATATCTATGTTGATATATGCACACGGGTTTGATAGGTATTGTTAGAGGTATCACACTGATTTATATCTGTGCTATGAGTGTGTTTGGTGTGTACAAATTAGAGGATTATGTCGATCATACATATGTTATGTGTGCATGTGTTCCAGGTGTATGGTGGGTAGCATCATGATGATTCTACCTATGTTGAATGTAGAATGTTGAGTGTCTACATTATGTTATTGGTTGTATAACTCTGTCAATTAATTCTTCTATTGGTGGGTGACCGATCCACTAGGATGATGATAGAGTTGACTATGAATTTGATTTGCTTACTAGGTTGTTATACCCAAGGCTACACACATTGATCTGTGGTTGGGTGGTCTCGTGCAGCCTCTAGTTGGATAGTTAGGTGCCTTGGACACTTATGAATCGTTTGTGGTGGAGCGGAGCTCCCACGTATATATATTTCGGATTGCTTGTAGCGGAGTATTGCTCTCATATCTATTGCAGATACATGTTATGGATTATTTGTAGCGGAATGTTATTCCTACATATTGAGGATTTCTTGTGGTAGAGCGTTGCTCCCACATATGTGGTATTTTCTGTGATGGAGCGTTGCTCTCACACTGGAGGATCTATGCTTAGAGGATTTATATCGTTGGTGATCATATTTCAGACTTATTGTCAGGGATCTTATGGTTAGAAATGTCTATGATATGGACATTATGTGTCATGATTTTACCATTAGGGTTTGGGGAGCCTTAGAGGTTTTCAGAGACTTGATGATTTTGGTATTCCCAGGATGTTTGGATCGGTTTCCATTGTCTTTGTTGACGGTGTTGTGATCTATTTCGGATCCACGGTGAGATACGCACTTCATCTTTGTATAGTTCTAGAGATGCTTCGATGAAAACGTCTAGATGTGAAGATCACTAGTGCGTATTTTGATTGTCTTCTGTGAGATGTTTGAGACACACGGTCATCAGTAGGAGTATATCGTGGTTCCACAGGAGATCGAGGTTGTTACCGTTGGGAGTAGACGGAGTCTATAGAAGAGGCTCGCAACTTCCTTTGTTTGGCTCGATATTTCCGGAGATACGTTGAGGGTTTCTCTCGGATAGCTATGTCACTGACACGCTTGACCTGGAAAGGCGTGAAGTTCACTTGGACTGAGGATGACAAGACCAGTTTCTAGGAGCTGAAGCGGGGACTAGTGTCGGCTCTGATTTTGTGGTTTTTACCTTCTGAAGAGGACGGATTCGAGCTCTTTATCGACGCATCTCTACAGGGTTTGTGCGTTGTTTTGATGCAGCACGGTAGGGTAGTCTCCTACTTCTCGGCAGTGAAGGAGCATGAGGAGAACTACCCCAGTACATGACTTGTGGCTGACTGCCATTATTTTGCCTTGAAGATTTGGCAGCAGCTTCTGTTCGGTATTACATTTGAGATTCTCACTGATCATAAGAGTCTCAAATATATATTTTTACCCAGAAGGAATTTAGTCTCCGACAGAGGAGATGGATGGAGTTCCTGAAGGATTATGACTGTACGATTGACTATCACCGGGGGAAAACTAATATGTTTGCCGACACACTCAGCTTGAAGTCTAGAGAGATTTTAGCTTGCTACCGAGTTGTGGTCACATACTTGATTTAAGGTTCCTCCGATTTGGACCTTGAGGGGTAAGGACAGACAAAGTAAGGTACTCTGGTTATCATGGTTGCTTAGTCGTTGGTCAGGACGAGGATACGATAGCCCTAGGCTGTTGATCAGTATTTGTAATTTATTTGCAGCCAGATAGCTTCCGGGCAGCAGACCGAGTTCACACGAGATGAGGAGGGTATTATATACTTCCGAGGCAGATTATGTGTACCTCAGTCTCATCCGGTCTTACAGGAGCTACTTCAGGAGGCTCATCGCTCTCGATTTGCGATCCATCCAGGCGAGACCCGTATGTATTGAGACTTGAGACGTTCCTACTGGTGGAACGGTATGAAGAAGGACATCACGGAATTTGTAACTAGATGTCGTGTCTGTCAGCAGGTAAAGGCTGAGCACCCGAGACCTGCAGGATTACTTCAGCGGATTCCTATTCCTGAGTGGAAATGGGAACATATTACCATGGACTTTGTGGTGAATTTAACTAGGACACGACGAGGCTATGACGCGATTTGGGTTATTGTTGATCGATTAACCAAATCCGCGCACTTCTTAGCGATCCGGAGGACTGATTTCCTGGATTGATTGGTAGATCTGTTTTGTTGGGAGATCATCAGATCACGTGATGTTTCGTTGACTATTATTTCGGATAGAGATCTACGATTTACGTCTCGTTTCTGGCAGAGTCTACAGCAGGCCTTGGGCACACAGCTCCTTTTCAGTACAGCCTTCCATCCACAGACTGATGGACAGTCAGAGCGGACCATTCAGACTTTAGAGGACCTGCTGAAGTCATGTGTTATGGATTTCGGAGGCAGTTGGGAGGACCATCTGCCGTTAGTAGAGTTTGCTTACAACAACAGCTTTCATTCGGCTATCCAGATGGCACCGTTTGAGGCGTTGTATGGTAGACCTTGTCGGACACCCGTCCTCTGGTATGAGGTTGGAGAGGCCCAACTGTTGGGACCTCATAGAGTTCAGCAGGATGTAGAGTTGGTCCATACTATCAGACGGAGGATGTCAGAGGCGCAGGATCGCCAGAAGAGTTATGCTGATCGGAGACGCAGACCGCTAGAGTTCTCTGTTGGCGACCATGTATTTCTGCGAGTTTCACCCACGAAAGGGGTGAAGAGATTTGGCCTCAGAGGTAAGCTGGCTCCGCGGTACATTGGCCCTTTCGAGATCTTGGAGAGGATCGGAGCGGTAGCTTACCGACTGGCACTACCACCGTCCCTGTTAGGTGTTCACGATGTATTTCCACGTATCGATGCTGAGGAGATACGTGCTCGACCCGACGCATGTGCCGGCAGATATTCCAGTTCCAGTTCAGCCTGACATTACATATGAGGAGGTTCCGGTACGGATTCTCGACCAGAAAGAGCGTCAGTTGCGGAACAAGACTATCCGGCTGGTTAAAGTCGGATGGCAGCATCATTCGGACGAGGAGGCTACATGGGAGCTCGAGGATACTAATCCGAGCTCGATATCCCCATCTTTTTAGGTATGTGATTCAGTTTACCATTCAACATTTATACTTTATATATCTGTTGTTAGTACTTGCTGATGGTAGATAACGAAATTTGGGGACCAAATTTTTATTAGTGGGGGAGAATGTAAAATACCAGAAAATAGGCGAATATTAATAAGGGAATTTTTGGAAAATTTTCGGGAATTTTTCGGAGCTCGTACGGACGAGTTGACGGGGATAAAAACAGGGTCCGGAAAAGCCTGTTTAGGCTACCCATTTAAGTGAGGAAAAGATTTATTTAATTAATTCTTTTTTTCCTTTTTCTTATTTGTTTTCCTTCCCTCGTCGAAACCTTGCGCCCGAGCCCTCTTCTCCCCGACGCCGCCCGCGCCCTCTCCTTGCCCTAACCGCCGGCGGCGGTTACTCTTCCTCGAGCGTACAACTCCTCCGCCGAGCCCTTCTCTTCCTTTTCTCCTCTTCTGTGAAGCCGAGTTCCCTGTTCCTAGCGTCACCGCCGACGCCGCCTCCTCTGGTCCGGCGAGAAACCGCCGGCCTTCCTTCTGTCGACACCGTCGTCTTCGACCCTAGCCCCGATCTTCTTCTCCTCTGCCGCCACTCTGACCCGGAGCCGAGCCATCCTCCGGGCGCCACATCTTCTTCTCTTCTCCCAAGCGCCGACGACGCTTGTGCCAGCCGTGCCCTAGATCCACCGCCGGCCGATTCTCTACACCGGCACCCGATCCCTAGCAGCACCTCCTGGTCACAGAGGTGTTTCACCACACCGATTCTCCTCTGTGCTTGTGCCCTAGTCTGAAGCTGTCGTGGCCGCGCCGGACGCTGTGAGCCCCTGCTGTCGGGCGCGACTTCCTCTCCTAACTCCTGGTCAGCACTGCAAGGAACCCTAGCTATTTGCCACAACCTCTAGATCTTCTGCCTCGGCCGGTTTCTCCTTTCCCTTACCCTATGGCATCACCGAAGAAGAGGTAATGGGAATAGATATTACTGGAAATTTTAATTGATTTTCTTATGATTTTATCGAGAAGGTTCGTTGTGTTTTTGGCTGCACCAGATTTCACCTCGGTGGCTTGCAAATATGCCTTGGCAAATTGTTTTGGCTGCTTCCATAGCGGTCACGAGGTTCCAGCAGCACCTCGTCGAATTCTTGGTCTTCACGGGCAGTTACAGGTAGAGGTAAGGTGCATGGATTGTTCTAGAATTAGGTTGTTGTTGGCTGTGATGAACTCTTGAGCTCCCTTTTGATCCGAACAGTGAATTGCAGGCGTTACTTGGGTTTCCAGTTACTACCTTTGTTCAGGCAACAACTAGCTTTGGGCTGTGATTTGAGGTATGTTGTAGGATGTTGGCTACGCATTGTAGTTAGATAATGAATCAAGTGTAGATTGATTAGATTTATATGTTGATTAGGTTTATGTGCTTTTAAATTAGGGGTTTGCCCTAATTTAGGGTTAGGGATTTCATTTAGCTATTTATGAGAATTGTAGTTAAATGAAATATATTTACATTGGTATCACAGGACTTTGACCCGAGACGAGTATCTCGGAGTCAGATTTGGACCATTTTATCGGAGGCGGGTACTTTTGACTTTTTGTCTTTGATATGCTTAGTAATGGAATTAACATGTTTCATTAATTATGTTTCTTATCTGTTCCGGTTAATCACTACCCCAAATCTTGGTACATGTTTGATTGATTGATTTGCTTTGCATCCCATGTATACTTTACCTGTCTATACATGCTTATAGGGGTAGTGATATGCCATGTTTACCATGTTCAGGACCTAGGTTTTATACCTTCTGTATACCTTTGGATTGTTTTGGATTCGTTGACCTATATGCATTTTTAAATATACGTGGATTAGGTCAGGATATTTTTGTGGTTAGTGCCATGCACCATTTGCATGATTGCATGCTGAGCGATAGTCCGCTCCATTATTGTTGAGCACATCGCCAGTTACATGGATCTGCACACACCACCACTCATGGGTTAGTGGTCGATTCAGGCTGAGTGTGTTGCAGCAGGGACTCTGTTAGGCACCGTTGGTCCGCTCATGGGTAGTGTGACACAACGTGTTATCCGGCAGGGATTCCTCCCCGTCATTGTGTACCGGGAGATGAGAGCATTGCGCTCCCCCATTTATGATTTGGGGTAGGAGGATAGGTGTACTCCGACAGCATCCCGTCCACTCGGTCACTCATCAGGAGTAGTGACGACAGAGTGCACGGTTGTCACAGCCCTACCCACTCGGCCTCACTATTGTGTGTGAGATGATCGACTGGCGTCAGGGATGACCAGGACGCATCATTGGCATCATATGCATGATGCATTTATTACTTGTGTTTGTGCTTGCTGCATTTATATGCTGCATATTGTTTGGATACCTATGTTTGACATGCATACAGGATTCCTATACCACTCGGACTGTTTGTCCTTATACTCAGGTCCTGGTTAGTACAGATTCTCTCCTGTCTTCTTCGGTTTGCATTTATCCTTATTTTTATCAGGAGACTGTACGCATGATTAGTGCTAGGTGTTATTTCTTTACTTTGCATATCAATTGTACCTGCTGAGTGTTGGACTCACCCCGCCTCCATTGTTGTTATTTTCAGGTTGATGCTGTCAGGAGGGAGTTCCAGTCGCTGGTCCCCACAGCACGTAGTGCTACTCCTCTGCTGGTTTTTGAGTTGTTGTTTTATTTTAGCTTTTCGCTATCAGACTTTGTTTTAGTTTTGTTTTGGACTTTACATATGGATATTGTATGGAATCTTTCCGTTTGATGGACTTTTGGTATGATTTGGATTTATTCTACTACATGCCTGCCTGGACGGCAGAAGAGGTGAGTTCGTCGGATTTGAGCTTTACGAGTGTAGTGGAGTAGGGTTGATTTCGAGTCAGGGTATAATCTATCTGTTTACTTATATAAACTGCGTGGTGATGTTTTATTTTGTTGTTATTATTCCAGCCGCCTGTGGCTGAGGTATATGTGAGATGTAGAAAAGTTTCAGATTGTCCACCGTACAGGGGAGATGTTGTCGAAATTTTCTCGGACAGGGACTCCTCTGGGGCGTGACATTTTCTCCTCTTGATTGATTTAATTGATTGGCTGGCACCTTGTTTGGGCACCAAGAAAGGGCGGTCGGCCCTTAAAAGAAGAAAATTACTTCTTGTAAAAATTTTATAAGCAAAGAAGGAAAGCTCTTATAAAATTTTACAAGCTCCTTCTAATTTCCTAATGTGGATGTTAAAATAGGAATGTTTTAGAAATTAAAACCAAGTTTTAAAATTTAAAACTTCTCTTCTAAAATTTCCTTTTTTTAACATGGTTACAAAAAAGAAAGTTTTAAATTTAAAACTCTCTTTTTTAAAACCCATGTGGATGGTTAAAAAGGAATATTTTAAAACTTTTAAAAACTTTCTTTTAAACTATGTGACCTAATTCAAATAAGGAAAGTTTTATAATTTTAAAATTTCTCTTTTAAAACTTTTAGATATCTACAAAGAGAAGATTTTAAAAATTCAAAACACACCCTTAACTTTGAATTATGGTGGTCGGCCTTTTCTTGCTTGGGCACCAAGCAAAGGGCCAGCCCCTTTGAGAAGGAAGTGGTCGGCCCCTATGGCTTGGTCACCAAGCCATGGGCCAGCCCCCTCTTGGGCACCAAGAAGGGCTTTTCATGAGTGGACTTGAGGCTTCATTGAGGCTACGACAGAGACCTAGAGGAGAAATTGGTTTTGGCCTCCCAATGAGCTCGAGTATCCCGTGTTTGCCCCGAACACACAACTTAAGTTCGTCAATAATAACTCATTCCACTAGAGAGTTATTATTGCACTACCGCACCAATCCCAAATTACATTATGGGCTCCTTCTTATCATGAGTGTGTTAGTCTCCCTGTGTTTAAGATATTGAATGTCCATTAATTTAATTGAGTTACTGATAACTCACTTTAATTAATATCTTAGTCCAAGAGTAGTACCACTCAACCTCATCATTATGTCGGACTAAGTCCACTTGCAGGGTTTAACATGACAATCCTTATGGGCTCTTCTTGGGGAAATTATCAACCTAGATGACTAGGACACAGTTTCCTTCTATAATTAACAACACACACTATAAGTAATATCATTTCCCAACTTATCGGGCATATTGATTTATCGAGCTAAATCTCATCCTTTGATAAGTCAAAGAAATAAATACTAAATATATGTGCTTGTTATTATATTAGGATTAAGAGCACACACTTCCATAATAACTAAGGTTTAGTTCTTTTATTAAGTCAGTATATGGTCCTACTCAATACACTTAGAGTGTACTAGTGTAATTTATTAGTCAAGATAAACTAATACCTAATTACACTATGACTATTCCAACAGTTTGTTCCTTTCCATCTTAGTCATGAGCAACTGTTTATAATTTATAAGGAACTGATAACATGATCTTCTGTGTATGACACCACACACAATATTATCTACAATATAAATTAATTGAACAACTACACTTAGCATGTAGATATTTTTTACCAATGTGATTCTTTATTTCAAAATAAATGTTTACAAAAGGTAGGTTTTTAGTATACACTCTAACAATGACATGTGTTAGTACTTTTTGTTAGTACCTATGTAGTTGTTATAACATATATTACATGTATTGGGTCAACCAGTGATCATGGTCGACCTTAATAGAGATCAAGGATTATAGTCTGAGGTGATTTTTCATATCATACCATCAGTAGTTTTAGCTTATGTTACTACTAGTTGGTTAGGAGATGGAGGCACATACCAGCCTCTGCTATTATTAGCTGGGTAGTGGATAGTATTTGTGTATACATGTTGACTGAGCCAGTAGATTACCAATTTAATTTCATTAGTTTCGTCAGTAGATAATTAATTTACTTTTGTTAGATCGATCAGTAGAAGACTGGTTTACATTTGTTGACTGGGGTAGTCGTGGATCGATTTACCCTAGTCGCTTTGCGGAGGATTAATGTATTCTTTTTGATTAGTTAGTAGATGACCGATTTATTTTATTGGTCCGATTAACAGGGGATTAACTTACTCTATTTTAGGGAGATTTTGATCTTTGGATTATTCGTGCTTAGTTAGATATTACAAGCACATTTGAATACATGGCTTGTACTGACGTGGAAAAGACTGAATTAAGCCGTATACCTTTATCGACTTAGTCAGTCTATAAAGGATCGATGTATCCTATTCCATGAGGACTTTGACCATGGACTATCTGTACCTGGTCAGATCACTTAAAAGGTACAATCGGCTTGGTGACCCCCACTGATGTAGAAAAATATAAAGCTACCTGCTTAACACTTATGAGAATAACTGAGAGAGTACATTCAGATACATGATTTGTACTGGCATGAGAAAGTTGAAGATAGTTGCTTAACCTTTACATGATCAAGTACCACGTGAAGGAAGCAGATGATGATATTAGAGACCCAGTCATCACTTGGTGATTACTTTGAGGTGTTTGGAGAGAGAGTAATTCTCTACTTCTTTTGGTAGCATGATGGTTATAAGACGATAATCAGTCGACTTGCCTAAGGTTGTTCCATGGGGGATCCTGACTCATGGACTGATCAGAGATGATTGATATCCTCGATGTACCTTTGGATTAGTAGGGTTTTATACTCACATCTCATAGATTGATTGTATCTCAACTATTTAGAGTGTTATTGATTATCGATTCGAAAATCAAGAGATACCTTGGATTTCAATTATGATACACTTTTGGTAGGATGGTAATATATTTCTATATCTCGCTAGTATCCCATGATGAGAGTGGGTCACTAGGAGTTAAATATGTGAGAACGTGACTGGTTGGTTTCACTAAAGATATATGATAATAAACTTTTCCCATTAGATATAGACTCTGTGGTGGCACGACACAAACGTGCGATGTTGAACCATGACGGGTATTTCTTTCTTTCTATATTAGTTCTTTGAAACTTAGAGCATGAGTATTACTAGATGATTAGGCTGCTTTACCTTAGATTGTCTATGATTGTTATTTTCCTGCTTGATACTATGCTTGATTTTTTTGAGGTATACCATTAATCCATGAGAGTAGGTAGCTTAGGGTTTTGTTTGGTTGATTGAGTTAATATACTGATTATGCATATCTATGTTGTGTGTACACATGATTAGTATGTGTTGAAGGAATCTTGTGTTAGACTGTCCATTTGCAGGTGGTGTGTGTATACATGTTTAATTAGGGTTATTGAAGATTTCTTGTGGATTATACCTATGTGGTCAGGTGTACGTGTCTGATTGTATTATTAGAGGTATCTTGTCAATTTAATCTGTGTTGTTGTATGGTACATCTGTTTGGTGTATTATTGGAGGTATCTTTTCGATTAAATCTGTATTGTGATTAGGTGTACGTATCTGATTGTAGTATTATATCTGTTTTGTGGTTGTACTCGTGTCTATTATGTTTTATTGGAAGTATTGTGTTGATTACACTCTGATGTGAGCCAAGAAGAGGCATTGAAGGGAATTGGGGGACCCATGACAAGGTCCAAGACTAAGAGAATGAAGCAAGCTTTGGAAGGCTTAATAATGAGGCTCAAGGAAAAGGAGGATCAATGCACAATGGAGGCAACAACTAAGTGGATCACATTCCTTCAATTTGAAAGTGAAATTGGACCAACATGAAGACCATTTTCGTGTGCATGCATGGGGGGTTTTTCTAAAGTGACTTTTGATGTCCTTTGTGTGTTTTTAATGTATTTTTTAGAGTTCCTAAGCTAGTATAACAAATACCATGCATGCATGGTTGCATTAAGCTAGTATTAGGGATTAGTGGTTGCATTAGTGGATAATAAAACCCATGCATGCAAGCATGATATTTATTGCATAATTAGTGCATAGGGGATCTTAAGGGATGTTAAATAGGAGAACTCTTGTATGACAAATCATGTAAGTTTGAATGAAAATTTGGTTTTCTCTTTTGTGAGAGCTTCCTTCTTGTTCTTAGGCAAAGAACTAATTTCGATCTTATCAAGGCAACTTGTGGCGATTAAAACTCCATGACTTATCACTCGCCTTCTCATCTTGCTTGAGTGTGGCGTCAATACCCTTCCCCAAGCTGAATTTCAAGGCGATCTATTTACAAGGTTTCTTTATCATTTGGTATCAGAGCCTTGGCTTCTTGATTTTCAGGTTTGTTTCTTGTTTTCATCTTTGTTCTCGTCCATCTTTGTTGATCTCTTCGTCCCTATCTATCATAAATTTCTATTCGCTATTTGGGTCCTCAACTCAAAAAAAAAAAAAAAGAAGGAAAATTCGAAAAAAAAAAACAAAAAGAAAAAAAAAAAGAATCATTAGAGTCATTGATTTCTGATCGAAAAAAAAAAGAAAAAAAAAAGAGGAGGATTTGTGAATTGAAAGGACTCAATATTCTTTTTTTGTGAAATCTGAATTTAAAGATATATTCCTTCCATTGCTCTTGATCATTGCTGAATTTTTTATTTTATCCGTTTATTTCTCTTGTTCTACTCATATTTCTCTTGTTGGTTTCTTATTCACTTGATTGTCTACTTGTTGTCTTGAGAAAGATATTGATAAGGTTCTTTCCTTAAGAGCTTATAAAGGAAGCTGAGTGGATAAATTTGAGTGCAACCACGTGATTAGAGTGGTGAGGTCTGTCTAACATTTCTTTTGTAATATTCCTTGTCATCTTCTATTTTTTCTTTTGTTGCAAGCATGAGTGGGGAAAAATCACCTAATTCCCCTAGGCGAGATCTTAATAGGCTTCAAATGGAGGCACTTACTCAACAATTTGAGAGAATACTTCAAAGTCAACTTGAAGAAATACACGAAAGGATGGACCGACTTGAAGGAGAAAAAGTTTCGAACTGTGGGGGCAATTCTAATCATGAAGAATTTCGTCAAAGTGAACCATTCTATGATTCACCAAGAGAAAGAAGGAGGCATGAAGGGGGAAGAAGACGTGAAAGAGGAGGTAGAGACCATAGACGAGAGGATGATCTAGGAGGTGTGAAAGTCCAGATACCTTCCTTCCAAGGGAAGAATGATCCTGAAACATATCTTGCATGGGAGATGAAAATAGAACAAATTTTTTCATGCCACAATTACAATGATGCAAAGAAAGTAAAGGTGGCTGCCCTTGAGTTCACCGATTATGCCTTAATTTGGTGGGATCAATTGCAAAAGGAGAGAAGAAGGTATGGACAGCATCCTATCAACACTTGGGATGAAATGAAGACTTTGATGAGAAGGAGATTTGTGCCTTCCCACTACCATAGGGAATTGCACAACAAATTGCAAAGACTCACCCAAGGGAGTAGGAGTGTGGATGATTACTACAAGGAGATGGAGGTGGCTTTGATTAGGGCCAATATTGTGGAAGATAGGGAAGCTACCATGGCTCGGTTTCTCCATGGCCTAAACCGAGACATTGGAGACATTGTGGAGTTACAACATTATGTGGAGCTTGACGACTTAGTGCATCAAGCAATGAAAATAGAGCAACAATTAAAGAGAAAGGGCGTTATGAAGAAATCATCTTCTCCAAACTACTCTTCAAGTTGGAAGGACAAGCCAAAGAAGGAGGGTTCTTCTTCAAATTCTAAGGAGGCAGCAAGCATTAAGAAGCCTATTCCTACTACCTCTTCTTCCACTTCTAAGAGTAGGGATATCAAGTGTTTTAGGTGTTTGGGAAAAGGTCATATTGCATCCGAATGCACGAATAAGAAGACTATGGTGGTGAGGGATAATGGGAGTATCTCTAGTGAAGAAATTTCTTCTCATTCCTCTTCCTCAAGCGATGAAGAAAATGATGGAGCGACCTATGCGCAAGATGGAGATCTCTTGGTGGTTAGGAGATTATTGGGAAGCCAAGCCAAGGAGCATGAGGAGGACCAAAGAGAAAATATTTTTCATACCCGCTGCCTTATTCAAGGAAAGACATGCTCTATGATCATTGATGGTGGAAGTTGCACCAATGTGGCAAGCACTAGGTTGGTCACCAAACTCAACCTCAAGACTACACCACATGCAAGACCATATAAACTCCAATGGCTAAGTAATAGTGGTGAATTGGTAGTGAACCAGCAAGTGTTGATTAATTTCTCTATTGGCAAATATGAAGATCAAGTTCTATGTGATATTGTGCCTATGGAGGCAAGCCACATTCTTCTTGGAAGACCTTGGCAGTTTGATAGGCGAGCTCACCATGATGGATTCTCCAACAAGTTCTCTTTTGTCCACAATTCTCGTAAAGTAACACTTGTACCGTTATCACCAAGGGAAGTTTGTGAGGATCAAATAAAAATGAGAGAGAAAAGAGAAAAAGAAGAGCGAGAGCTTAAGAAAAAGAAAGAGTGTGTGAAAAAGAAAATACTTGATTTTGAGGACAAAATTCAAAAGAAAAGAGAGAATGAGGAAAAGAAAGAGGGGAAAATAGAAAATTTATTTACAAGAGGAAGTGAGGCGAAGAAAGCTTATTTGACAAGGCAGCCTATATTTCTTCTTTTGTGCAAGGAAACTTGCATGGAATCTAATACTAACTCCTTGCCTAGTGATGTTGTTATTATTTTGCAGGATTTTGAGGATGTGTTTCCCAAGGAAGTACCTCACAGTTTGCCACCAATGAGGGGGATTGAACACCAAATAGACCTTATTCCTGGCGCTTCTCTTCCCAATAGGCTAGCTTATAGGAGCAATCCTTAAGAAACAAAGGAGATACAAAATCAAGTGGAGGAGTTATTGCAAAAAGGATGGGTTAGAGAAAGTTTAAGTCCTTGTGCTGTACCCGTAATTTTGGTGCCTAAAAAGGATGGATCATGGAGGATGTGCACTGACTGTAGAGCAATCAACAACATCACAATTCGGTATAGACATCCTATCCCTAGACTTGATGATTTGCTTGATGAATTGCATGGTACTTGCTTCTTTTCTAAAATTGATTTGAAAAGTGGGTACCATCAAATTAGGATAAGGGAAGGGGATGAATGGAAACAGCTTTCAAAACCAAATATGGATTGTATGAATGGTTGGTAATGCCTTTTGGGTTAACTAATGCACCAAGTACTTTTATGAGGCTTATGAACCATGTCTTACGAGAATTTCTTGGAAAATTTGTGGTAGTATACTTTGATGATATTTTGGTATATTCCAAGAGTTTTGTTGAGCATCTTGCACATCTCCAATCTGTCTTGCATGTCCTTAGAAAGGAAAAACTATATGCTAACTTGGAAAAGTGTTCTTTTTGCACTACTCATGTGGTTTTTCTTGGTTTTGTCATAAGTTCTAAAGGAGTGCAGGTTGATGAAGGGAAAGTTAAGGCCATTAGAGATTGGCCAACTCCTAAAACTGTGAGTGAGGTTAGGAGCTTCTATGGGTTGGCAAGTTTCTATAGGAGGTTTGTGAAGGACTTCAGCACAGTGGCAGCACCTCTAAATGAAATTGTTAAGAAAAACATGGGTTTTAGATGGGGAGAGAATCAAGAAAATGTATTTCAAACACTTAAGGATAAACTCACACATGCACCCATTCTTGCTTTACCTGATTTTTCCAAATCATTTGAAATTGAATGTGATGCATCTCATGTGGGTATTGGGGCTGTTTTACTTCAAGATGGTCATCCCATTGCATATTTTAGTGAGAAATTAAATGGTGTCACCCTCAACTATTCCACTTATGACATAGAATTTTATGCCCTTATTAGAGCATTGCAAACATGGCAGCATTATCTTTTGCCTAAAGAATTTATCATTCATAGTGATCATGAATCTTTGAAGTATTTGAAAGGGCAAGGGAAGCTCAACAAAAGGCATGCCAAATGGGTTGAATTTCTTGAACAATTTCCTTATGTGATTAAGCATAAGCAAGGAAAGGTAAATGTTGTAGCAGATGCACTTTCAAGAAGGTATAATTTGTTAGCTACACTTGAAACTAAATTGCTTGCCTTTGAACATATTAAGGAATTGTATGTACATGATAATGAGTTTTCCCAATTATATGCTGCATGTGAAAAGAAATCACAAAATGGGTTTGTTAGGCATGACAACTACTTGTTTAAGAATAACAGACTTTGTGTGCCTAGAGGATCGATGCGTAAATTGCTAGTTAGGGAAGCACATGAGGGGGGTTTAATGGGACACTTTGGGGTTCAAAAGACCTTAGAAATGCTGCTTGAACATTTTCATTGGCCACACATGAAACACGATGTGCAGAAATTTTGTGCACGGTGCATTGTGTGTAGAAAAGCAAAATCTAAGACATTACCTCATGGACTTTACACGCCTTTACCTATTCCTAATTTTCCTTGGACTGACTTGTCTATGGATTTTGTTTTAGGGCTACCACATACTCAAAAAGGTAAGGACTCCATTTTTGTGGTAGTTGATAGATTCTCCAAGATGGCACACTTCATACCTTGCCACAAGGTGGATGATGCAACTCATGTGGCAGATTTATTTTTCAAAGAGGTGGTAAGACTTCATGGCATGCCTAGGAGCATTGTTTCAGATCGTGACACCAAATTTTTAAGCCATTTTTGGAGGACCTTATGGAACAAGCTGGGAACAAAGCTTCATTTCTCCACCACATGCCACCCACAAACTGACGGCCAGACTGAGGATGGCAAAACCAAGGCAGAATATGTGAAGAAGCTTCATGAGCAAGTTAAAGCTCAAATTGAGAAGAAAATGGAGCAATATGCAAATCGAGCCAATAAAGGGAGAAAAAGAGTGGTCCTTGAACCCGGTGATTGGGTGTGGGTTCATATGAGGAAGGAACGGTTTCCTACCCAAAGGAAATCAAAGCTTCAACCAAGAGGAGATGGACCATTCCAAGTGTTGGAAAGAATTAATGACAATGCTTACAAAATTGATTTACCCGGTGAGTATGGTGTTAGTGCAACATTTAATGTGGCTGATTTGAGTCCTTTTGATGTAGGAGATGAAGACCTAAATTCGAGGACGAATTCACCTAAAGAAGGAGGGAATGATGTGAGCCAAGAAGAGGCATTGAAGGGAATTGGGGGACCCATGACAAGGTCCAAGACTAAGAGAATGAAGCAAGCTTTGGAAGGCTTAATAATGAGGCTCAAGGAAAAGGAGGATCAATGCACAATGGAGGCAACAACTAAGTGGATCACATTCCTTCAATTTGAAAGTGAAATTGGACCAACATGAGGACCATTTTCGTGTGCATGCATGGGGGGGTTTTTCTAAAGTGACTTTTGATGTCCTTTGTGTGTTTTTAATGCATTTTTTAGAGTTCCTAAGCTAGTATAACAAATACCATGCATGCATGGTTGCATTAAGCTAGTATTAGGGATTAGTGGTTGCATTAGTGGATAATAAAACCCATGCATGCAAGCATGATATTTATTGCATAATTAGTGCATAGGGGATCTTAAGGGATGTTAAATAGGAGAACTCTTGTATGACAAATCATGTAAGTTTGAATGAAAATTTAAGTTTCTCTTTTGTGAGAGCTTCCTTCTTGTTCTTAGGCAAAGAACTAATTTCGATCTTATCAAGGCAACTTGTGACGATCAAAACTCCATGACTTATCACTCACCTTCTCATCTTGCTTGAGTGTGGCGTCAATACCCTTCCCCAAGCTGAATTTCAAGGCGATCTATTTACAAGGTTTCTTTATCACACTCATGGCGTATTTGTATATATGTTAGGTGAGTATTGTTTGAGGTATATTGTCGATTATACCTACGTTTTTATATGCACACGAGTTCGGTATGTATTATTGGAAGTATCATGCTGATTTATACCTGTGTTATGAGTGTGTTTGGTGTGTACTTAGAGGATTATGTCGATCATACCTAAGTATGGTGTGCATGTGTGTCGGGTGTATTATTGGTAGTATCATGATGATTCTACCTATGTTGAGTGTCTACATTATGTCATTGACTGTATACCCTGTCAACTAATTTTTCTACTGGTGAGTGGCCCATTACGATGTTGAGGGAGTTGACAGAGGATTTGATATGCTTACTAGGATGTTATACCCTTGGCTGCTCACAGTGATTTGTGGTAGAGTGATCTCATGCAGTCTCTAGCTAGATAGTTAGATGTCTTGGTCACTTATGGATTGTTTGTGGTGGAGTGTTACTCCCACATATTATGGATGGTTTGTGGTGGAGCGTTACGCCCACATATTGTAGATTGTGTGTAGCGGAGCATTGCTCCTATATATAGATTGCAGATATAGATTATTGATTTTTTTATGGTGGAGCATTGCTCCCATATATTGTGGATTGGTTGTAGAGGAGGGATGCTCCCATACAGGTTGCATTGATGGTGGTAGAGCGTTGCTCCCACATATGTAGTATGTCTTGTGATGAAGCGTTGCTCTCACATTAGATGATCTATTCTTTGGTGATTTGTAGTCGGTGATCAAATTTCAGACTTGTTATCGGGGATCTCTGGTTGAGAATGTTTGTTGTACGGATATTATGAGTTCTTGGTTTTACCATTTAGATTTATAGTGCCCTAGATGTTTTCATGGACTCGATGATTTTGGTATTCCTAGGATGTTTGGATCGATTTCCATTGTCTTTGTTGACGATGTTATAATCTATTTCTGATCCGAGGTGAATCACGTACACCATTTTCACATAGTTCTAGAGATGTTTCTATGGGAACATCTTTATGTGAATTTCAGTAGTGCGTCTTGGGATTGTCTTCTATGAGATTTCTGGGACACATGGTCACCAGTAGGGAATACCGTGGATCTATAGGAGATAGAGTTTGTTACCAGTTGGGAGTAGTCGTAGTCTATACAGGAGACTCGTAACATCCTTTATCTGGCCGGATATTACAGATGGTTCGTCGAGGGTTTCTTTCGCATTGACACGCCTGACTAGGAAAGGTGTGAAGTTCACATGGTCAGAAGCCTGTGAGACCAGCTTTCAGGAGCTGAAGCGGAAATTAGTGTCGGCACCAGTTCTAGTTTTGCCTTCCGGAGAGGACGGATTCATACTCTACACCGATACTTCTCTACAAGATTTGGGCGCTATTTTGATGCAGCACGGCAGGGTAGTCTTCTTGCTTCTCGTCAGTTGAAGGAACATGAGAAGAATTACCCAGTACATGATTTCGAGCTTGCCGTCGTTATCTTTGCTTTAAAATTTGGTTGCATCATCTATATGGTATCACATTTGATATTCTCACTAATCATAAGAATCTCAAATATCTTTTCACCCAGAAGGAACTCAATCTCCGACAGAGAAGATAGATGGAGTTCCTGAAGGATTATGATTGTACCATTAGCTACCACCCGGGGAAAGCTAATGTGGTTATCGATGCAGTTAGTCAGAAGTTCAGTGGGACTTTAGCTTGCCACCAAATTTTAGTTACGGACTTAATTCAGGATTTCTCCATGTTGGGCCTTTAGGAGCAGGGACAGAGCGAGCAGGGTATTCTGGTTACCATGTTGCTTAGTCGTCAATCACAACGAGGATCAGAGAAG
This sequence comes from Zingiber officinale, assembly GCF_018446385.1. Taxonomy (NCBI): domain Eukaryota; kingdom Viridiplantae; phylum Streptophyta; class Magnoliopsida; order Zingiberales; family Zingiberaceae; genus Zingiber; species Zingiber officinale. Next base: position 59,765,212 of record NC_055998.1, on the reverse strand, counting down.
CCCAGGCTGGTGATCATCGCTTACAATTCATTGGTAGTCAGATAGCTTTCGAGTAGTAGACGGAGTTCACCCGAGATGACGAGAATATTATTTATTCCCGAGGCAAATTATGCGTACCTCAATCACAACCGTTCATGGAGGAGTTACTTCAGGAGCTCATCACTCACAGTTTGCCATCCACCCAGGTGGAACTTGTATGTATCTAGATTTGAGGCATTCCTAATGATGGAACAACATGATGAAAGACATCGTGAAGTTTGTAGATAGATGTCTAGTCTGACTATGAATTTCATGGTAGGATTGCCTAGGACATGACAGGGTCATGACGCGATTTGGGTAGTCGTTGATCAATTAACCAAATCTGCACATTTCTTAGCAATTCGGAAGACCAATTCTCTGGATCGATTAGCAGAGCTGTATTGTCAAGAGATCATCATATTGCATGGTGTCCCATTGAGTATTATATCAGATAGAGTCCCATGGTTCACGTCCCGGTCTGGCAGAGTCTGCAGCAGGCCTTGGGCACTCAACTCCATTTCAATACAGCATTCCATCCGTAGATAGATGGACAGTCAGAGCGGACCATTCAGATTTTGGAGGACCTGCTGAGGTCTTGCATTATGGATTTCGGAGGGAGGGCCACTTACCATTAGTAGAGTTAGCCTACAACAACAGCTATCATTCATCTATTCAGATGGCACCGTTTGAAGCATTGTATAGTAGACCTTGTCGGACACCCACCCTTTGGGAAGAGGTTAGGGATGTCCGGCTACTTGGACCACAGAGAGCTCAGCAAGAGGCAGCGATGATCCGCACTATCAGACGGAGGATGTCAGAGGCGCAAGACCGCCAGAAAAGTTATGCGGATCGGAGAAGGAGACCCTGGGAGTTCTCACTACAAGAAAAAAGCTAAGAGACAACGCTTTTAAAACGTTGTTAAAGACACTGTTGTTAAAAGTCTGCTCAACGACAACGCTTTTAAAGCGTTGTCATTTATAGCAAAGACAACGCTTTTTGCAACGCTTTAAAAGCGTTGTCGGTTTTTGCAAAAAACAACACATAAAAAACGTTGTCTTTTTTAAAGACAACGCATAAAAAGTGTTGTCTTTTTTAAAGACAACATAGAAAAAACGTTGTCTTTTTTTAGCAAAGACATCACTTTCACAATGTATAAAAAAGCATTGTCTTTCTTAGCAAAGGACAAGAGGTTTTAAACTATTATCTTTTAATACCAAAGATAAATAATAAATAAATGAAAATGAATCTACTTCAATCAACAACATATTATTAAATAAACAACCAAGATAAATATACAAATTATCATTCTTACACTTCTATAATAAACATAATTACTTGCATGCAAAGAAATTTTAATTAGAAGGCACTCAAAACTATTTCTATCGACTACATCTTATTGCATGAACTTAAAGGATCTTGATAAATGCTACTTATCCTCTTGACTTAAATGTTCTTTAATCATTGACTTTAACCATCTTCTCGCTTAAAGCTTTCTTGATAGTTCTTCGTTGAAGTACTTCTCAGTCACACCCCTGAAGTTCGGATGCAGTGCCACATAACATATAGTTGTTGCTTTTGATGTCATCTTTGGTCAGGTAAAGCGGCCTGAAATTTTACAAGTAACAGAACATTTTTTTCATTTGTAGATGTTAGCAACATATGTGGGCAAATGCAAGAAAAAAATAACATACTTTTGATTACTTTCTTCTTCAGTGAACACACTCATACTTTCTTGCATTCTGCTTTAAAACTAGAACATTTCTGCACACTATGCATATTATAGCATGTTAGGCATCAGTAGATAGAAGCTACATTTAGTATTGGAACCAAACCTGATGCACTGATCCAACTGGCATTCTTGCGAGACTAGGTTTTCAACTTCTGTTTAAAGGGATGAAAATATTAGGCAAACTTTGATGATCTTGTATATCAGCAAAAAATTTAACAGCAACTTACTCAAAACATGAAGATTTAAAATGGGTTTATTTGATTTTACCAAGAAAGCAATGATGAGTCATACCTGCAGCATTGGCATAAATCCTATCCCTTCAAGCACATTAGTGATGCCATAAATCTGCCTCTTTTGCACCTACATGTAAAATTCTAATTATGTATAAAAGAAGAAGAATTATTCAAACAACATATACTTCACCTCAAGTGTTTCTGCAGCTTTATTCAAGTCAAGAGTGTCATCTTGTGCATGTTTAAGTAGATTGATAAATCGTTTGGTAAAGAGCCCTGATGGTGAAGTTAGATGATGATGAAAAAGAATTCTCGGTGATAAAGAAAACTTGACTTTTTTTTATGAAAGTGAGATAAATCAATCACCTAAAGAGCTATCATATCGGCAACTACCAACAAGAGAATCAAGAATCACATATATGTTGCCCCCGCGGGCTGGATCAACCAGTTAAGGCGTGACATCCTTGCACAATGAGTTGTAGGGTCGAAGGTCCACGGACGCGCACTGGATGAATAATCTGGGCCGGCTGTGTTAAATTCCGAAGACACCATGCTTTACCCGGGCCAGCATTCACCGCTGATTTACCTCCTCCTAGGATCCCTGTGGGGCCAGGCCTAGGGGGCCGCTGGGCGGCGGGACCCGCCTTTTGCACAAAGAATCACATATATGTTGGATGGTGACCAAAATATGATATCATCATGACTATAGCACTAATTTTTTCATGATTAGCGAGATTATTTTCATGATTAGTGGTAAATGGAAAATTAGATACAGAATACTAATTCAAGATTCTCTATCATTTTCATTGACCATTTTATAAGACATGGAGATTGCTACTCAAACATTGCAGCAAAATGTTAAGCTAACTCATGCGAAATAGTACCCCTGGAGTTAATTTGTTCCAGTTTAGTACATGGAAGTAAACTAAAGAATTCCAAAAGTCTACTTTGAAAAATTCATCTATAAATAAGTATTTTTTTAATTGAATTTAAAAAAAATATGATATCAATAAGACTTATGGACTAGTTCAGCAGGGGATTAGGATTTAGGTCCAATTGAAAAACTTGATGGGGTATGGCTGAGTCATTTGACAATGACTAGATTTATTACGCTTTGCCACCTAACTAACAAAACTCTTTATATTGAATTTAAACTACTCATAAATAAAATAATTAATGGTCAATCAATGATCCAATTAATATTGATTTATTGAGTTAGTAGTCATCAGATTGGTGGTCATACTTGGCATTGAGAAAATCACTGTTGAACAACATGTTGCATCTTAAGAAACAAATTGCAAATTTGCAAGCAAGAAAGCAGTCAACCAAAAGAAGCTGTCACAAACAAAATAAAGTTTCTGTCATCTTGAGAATGTGTCATATTAGATCACTACAAAGTCCATCTTAATTTGATAAACGATGAGTTGTATAAAATTTCAAGTCCAATGAATGTATCAACAACTATAGCATTATTGAGCTGCATAAATTTGCCTAACAGCCAGAACAGCCTAATAAAATAATGCAACTTCCATAAACATCTCTTGGCTCTTGTTAATCCCATGGTCTAACCAGATTTTCATATATAATCATACCCTTACAGGAATGATTCCTCTGCATCCACATCACTATTGAACACTCTTATATGGAGGATAAAAGAGGAGATGTGAATTTATGGATACTGAATGCTTTAGTAGGTGTAATTGCTAAAGCAATTGTGGTTCATGAACTCATTTCATAATATCAAATAATTCATGCTGCATGCCACCATCATAATCAGAAAATTAAAAAAATAAGTTTTTACTAAATTTACAGTTGTGGGCAACAAAAGTACTTAGCTTCATCTTACTGCTCTTGGATACCTTGGATCTGCTATATGTTTTCTTGTTCATTTTAATAAGAGGATTGATCACTACTTCAATAGAGCCAAAAGTAGATCCATGTCCAACTTTCGTATGTCCAGCTTTTGTAGATCCTTGGATCTGCTATATTTTTTGACTCATTTTTATGTCCAGCTTTCATATACTGTCATTGTAGATCCATGTTTGATGATTAATATTTTGATGCTCTCAATTCAACTACATTAAGAAAGCCCATGAGTCAATTTAGAGTGCAAGTCTGCAAACACATATAAGACAAATATTTAGCAAGCAAAACGAGTAATAGATACTTCTACATTTCATCATGACCCAATAAGCACTCAATAAGAGCAGGTTAAGGAATCAAAGAAATTTCCTATTGGCCTTGTTTCAACCCTAAACAATTTATCATAATTTTGTAAAATATCTAGAGACACATTTACTTCACCATTCATTGGTGAATTGAGGGAAACATTGATATTTCCTGTAGTTTTCCTTAGCAGCGTCAACCTTTACAAACTCAACCAAATTATGACTTTAGTTCTATTAAAAGTAAGACAGGAAAAAAAAATTGTGTATCAAAGATACTACGTAGCACATTCAAAATTGGGAATACCATGGATCCTAAAGTTAGAATGAAAGCTGCCATAGAAATTTGTACATCGCTAGCAGCAAGCAGCAACACTCGCGAGCGGCAGGCAACAGCGCACACGAGGCTACAAGCGGCAGGCAGCAACACTCGCGATCCCGTGAACTGCAGAGCTCGCGAGGACGCGAGCTTTCGAGGCTGCGATGGCTTCGCTGGCGAGAAAATTTCAGACAATTGGAAAATGAGATTAGGGTTCTCTCGGTGGTGGCACCAATGAGAATAATGGAACCATCTTTAATGGCAGGGAGGAAGGAGTCTTACTGGAACTTGGAGAACCGGTGGATCTCATCGACAAAGAGTACAGTGCGACTGCCATGGGATCAGGCACGGCCGGCGCCGTCGATAGCCTCACGAAGCTCTCATACGCCAGAGGAAATGATAGAGAGGGTGACGAAGAAGGCGTATAGAGAGGCGAGGAGAGTTGAGGAGAGGGCCGAGCGATAGTGATCTTCCCAGATCCGTGCGAACCCTAGAGGAGATCCCGTCACAAAGTTGGACGGAGAGGGGAGTTTCGGGTGATAGGGGTTCGGGAGATAAGTGGGTGCCGAATTAAATCTAAAGTTTTTCTACCCTTTACTTGATCCAACGGTTCATATTAATCTAGATTTAGATGAGGGCTTGACAATAGACAACGCTTTTTAAAAATCGTTGTCATAGACACTAAAAAAATGCTTATAGACAACACTTTTTAAGAAGCGTTGTCTTTGATCCATAAAAATCACTAATAGACAACGGTTTTTAAAAAAACATTGTCTATTAATAAGAAAATAATGAAATAGACAACGCTTTTCACTAAAAGCGTTGTTAAAAAAAAAAGACAACGCTTTTTAAAAAAAACGTTGTCTTTTAAGTGTTGTAGAATCCCAATTTTCTTGTAGTGTCTCTACTGTCGACCATGTATTTTTGTGAGTCTCACCAACGAAAGGGGTAAAGAGATTTGACCTCCGAGGTAAGTTAGCTCCACAATACATTAGGCCTTTCCAGATCTTGGAGAGGATTGGAGCGGTAGCTTACCGTCTAACGCTACCACCATCTTTAGCTAGCGTTCATGATATTTTTCATGTGTCCATGCTGAGGAGATACAAGTCCGACCCAACACATGTTCTGTCAGGTGTATCAGTTCCCATTCAGCTTGACGTTATCGACGAGGAAGTTCTGGCACGGATTCTGGATCACAAGGAGCGTCAGCTGCGGAACAAGACTATCCGGCTGGTTAAAGTCGAATGGCAGTATCATTCTGACGAGGAGGCTACTTGAGAGCTCGAGGATACGATCCGAGCTCGATACCCCCATCATTGTAGTTGAGGTATGTGGGCTAATTTCCGTGCAACATTTATACTATCTTTCTATTGTTAGTACTTGCAGACGGAAAGTAACGAAAATTTGGGGACGAAATTTTTATTAGTGGGGGAGAATGTAAAATGTTGTAACCAAATAATAATAAAATAATAAAGTTTTATGGACGAATAACATTAAGGGAATTTTTAGAAATTTTTAAAAAAATTTCGAAAATTAATTGGAGCTCGTATGAGGTAGTTTACAAGGATGAATTATGCATGGGAAAAGCATGTTTAGAATACCCAATTAAGGTAGTAGTTGATAAGCAATTAACTTAGACTTTAATAAAATTAAGCCTATGTTTTCTTATTCGACTCAGATTTTCCCTATTTCTCTACCCGAGCCTATCTCTTTCCGTCGCCGAATCCTGCCTTTCTCCACGTCGAAACCTTCTTCTTCCCCTTTTCTCTCTCGAGCCGCACTGTCAGTCATTTGCTCCCTCACACTCTCATGATGTAACGCCCGCCCCTCTTCTACCCTAAGGGAGGGACGGCGTTACTTACTTGAATCATACATACACACATATATATATGCATATGAAATCATGGCAACGGAAGCGAGGTTTAAAATTCAATATATCATATGCATATTAACTAAACATGATATGTGAACAATATAATCATATCACATATTAAACATGCTACTATTCAATCTATTCCACCATGCCACTGCCACACACATCTTTCACCCTTCCTGCTGCTCCTCTTAGTGTAGTCATTCCTTACCCTTTTCTGCAGTACAAGGAAAACATAAAACTATAAGCACATAGGCTTAGTAAGTTCCTTTCCTACTCACAAAATCATAAATCATATGTTGGTGCGGGAAGCATCCGACGATCGAACTCGTGTTTTGATAATGGCAAAGGATTCAAAGTTAAGGTGTTTTGTGATCTAACAAGTCTGCTTGAGTATTTCAGGAAAGTCCTAGCTGTGGTTACGCAAAGAAAAAACCCTAGGGGGTGGTAACCCTAGGTCATAGGGGGCGGTAACCCTATGCGGAAAGTCTTGGCAGGTCGATGGCTTCAGGCAAAAGTCCTAGGGGGTGGTAACCCTAGGTGAAAAGTCCTGGTGTCGCGAACCAGGTGAAAGACTGGACTAGCCGGGAAGCGGATGTCCAGCAGAAAGTCCGGAAGCGTCGAGTGCTGAGCAAAAGTCCAGTCAATCTGGAGGATTGCACTGGCAACAGGTAAATCTCCTGAGTGGAGTAGGTGAGGACGCGTTCCCCGTAGAGGGAACAGTAGGCGTCGGGTAGACCTAGATTTCCGGTCGAAAATCCGAAATCAGACCCCGGATAGTCTGATGACTATCGATAATATTTTGTTACCTTATTTATGGCTTTATTTGCTAACTTTGTGTTGCAGGATATTGTTTGGGACTAACATGTCTTGCAGGTACAAAATAATGAAGTCTTCCCTCGGATGAACAGTGTCCGAGGCACCTCCATGGAGCTTGGAGGCGCCTCGGGTGCAAAAGCTGAGCTGGCAGCGAAACACGGCTGAAGGCACCTCGGAGGGTTATGGAGGCGCCTTGGAAGGCACCTTGAAGACCCATGAAGGCGCCTTCTAGCAGATAGGCTTCGACCAGTTCGTTTGTGTGTTTGTTTTTTATGGAGGCGCCTTGGAAGGCACCTTGAACAACTTACTGTGTTCTTGTGTGTTTGTTTTTTATTCCGCTGCTTTAATTACTCAACGAACGTTTTATGATTCCGATAATCGAACGAAATAGCCGTGAGCACTATTCACCCCCCTCCCCTCTAGCTCTTCTCGATCCAACAATTGGTATCAGAGCGGGGTAGTGTTGATCTGGTGCAACCACCAATCACGCAAAATTTTCGTGGTGTTTTAAATTTTTCAGAGTCAACTGAAATTAGTATTATTACTATATTCCAGTTTTTTTTCGTTCGTATCGATCTCGCTCGAAGTTGGTGCAACACCACTCGAGTTAGTTTTCTTTTCTTTACTTCTAGCACTGCTAATCCAAGACCTAGTCTTGGCACATTTCTTTTGTTTTTGTTTTACATATACGGTCGATATTACAAATGGCCCAACAAGAAGGGTTCAGCACCGTTCGCCCCCCACTTTTCTCCGGAGAAGACTTCGGATATTGGAAGGGGCGAATGGAAACCTTCCTGAAGACACAATTTGATACATGGATGATAATCAAGACCGGACTACTACTCCCATCCGACGAAGACGGCAAGACGACACCCTGCGAGAAATGGGAATCTACCACGATCAAGAAGGTGGAAGCTGATGCCAAAGCGACCTGCATCCTCCGGTGTGGGCTGACCAAGGAGGAGCTCAACAGAGCTGGTCCATTCTCATTAGCAAAGGAGCTTTGGGAAAAGCTGATCGAACTCCACGAGGGCACCTTGGAAACTAAGGTAAGTAAGCGTGACTTGTTATTTAATAAATTGTATAATCTAAAAATGCAGGAAGGAGAGACGGCGAGTTCGCTCCACGCTCGGATTCAAGATATCCTCAATTCTCTCCATGCGATCGGGCAGAAAGTCGAGAATCGGGACGTCATAAGGTATGCTCTAAACTCATTTCCGAGGAGTACATTGTGGGCATCAATGGTAGATGCCTACAAAGTCTCCAAGGACTTGTCTTGTTTAAAATTAGATGAATTATTTTCTGAGTTTGAACTCCACGAGCAGACTAATGCACAGCCAACCGAGAAGGGGGTTGCTTTGGTTGCAGGTACCAGTCGGACACGGGAACCAAGATTACGATGAAAAACTGAACCGGAATCAGAAGACGAACCCGACTCAGAAGATGAAGAAGACGAACTGACCAGCGAACTAGTGAACCTCGTGAAAAAACACTACAAGAAGAAGAAGGGCTTCAACAAGAAAGACCTAAAGAAGGCGGTACAATCCAAGGAGACCTAACCGAGTTCTAAGGTAAAATTTGAAGTAACCTGCTACGGAAGCAACCAGAAGGGGCACATCAAAGCCAACTGCCCCAACCAAAAGGAAGCCAAAAAGCAAAGAAGAAAGAAGGCCCTTAAGGCGACGTGGGACGAATCTTCTTTGGAGGACGACGACGACAAACTCGATCAGACAAGTTTACTCGCATTGATGGCCCGGGACCAGATCGACGAATCCGAGAGCGAGAGTGAGTCAGAGGCCGAGTCCGAGCGAAGCCACGGATCCGCATCCGTTTCCGAAGGGCCAGACTCCGCTGTAAGTATTCCTAGACTTAATAATTTAGTCAATTATTTATTACGCAAGTTAGCTAAGTCAAACCTTAAGATAAAATCACTTCTAAAGGAAGTAGTTGTCCTTAAATAAGTGACTAACTCTAAATCCTTACCTGATCAAGTTCAGACTGAAAATTCTACTCATGTTCAAAAACTTGAGGAAGAAAATTCAAGTTTGAAAAATCAGGTCAAGGATTTAAAAAATACCTTAGAACGATTTTCTTTAGGCTCCAAAATCTTGACCTAATTCTTGGGACACAAAGAGTCGTTTACAATAGAACTAGGCTAGGATATAAAACTAAAAAGAAATATAAATATTATTTATCCTTAATAAACAAACCAAATAGAAAGGTAATCCAAGCATGGGTCCCCAAGTCCAAATTGGTCAATCAAGTTGGACTTAGCCAATATTGGGTCCCGAAGGATCAAATATACTACCTCGATAGACCATATCGAGGCTATGATCCAGGGGGAGTAAACACGAAAACAATTCAAATTTTAAATCAAAATTTGAAATAAAATTAAAATTCAAAAAAAAAATTCAAAATTCAAATTATAAACTCAAAATTCGAAATTAAATTAAAATTCAAAAATTTGAAATTAAATTAAATTCAAAAATTCAAAATTCAAATTACAAATTCAAAATTCGAAATTAAATTAAAATTCAAAAATTCAAAAATTCAAATTACAAATTCAAAATTCGAAATTAAATTAAAATTCAAAAATTTAAATTACAAATTCAAAATTTCAAATTAAATCAAAATTCAAAAATTAGAAATTCAAACTTAAATTAAAAATTCACTTAAAAATTCAAAATAACTTGAATTCAATAAAATATAGATGGAGGATCCAGAATAGCTAGCACCCCCAACTGAACTACCCGACTGGGTAAGTGAACTTAATCTACCCGAAATGGGTAAAGCAAGAGTAGACTACCCGGCAGGGTAATTAAGGTTAGATAAAATGAGCTAAGTTTAACTTGAAACACAGTACTGGTGAATTTTTTGGATGATAGTACGTTAGGGAAGCTTGGGCATCGCATGTCTAGGAAGATATGGCTTCGACCTGGTGCATTTGGCCAAGTGGAACTGACCGAAGCTACCCTTAAATGGATCCTAACTAGTTAGACCAAGGTTTAGTATTAAGTTGAATGGGTAGGACTATTTGGAAAACTTTGAAGGCATGATTACTTTAATGAGTTCCTTGTGACTCACCATAGCTCAGAAGTTTATCCAAAGAATGCTTATTTGTTGAACCCAAAGCTAAACCTGAATCTAACACAAAGTTAAACCAGATCCTAAAATTCAACCATAATTCATCTCACAACAATTATAGGGTTCCCTGATTGAAAATTTAAATCGGGTGAGATGACTAAGAAATTAAAACTAAAATTGACTTAAACTTAAATCAAGTTAATTCAACTAAATTAAACCAATCAAAATTAATTAACTCAAAATTATTTTCAAAATTAACTTAAAAGTACTTTCAACAAAATTAATTAACTTAAAATTATTTTCAAAATTAATTAACTTAAAATTATTTTCAAAATTAATTAACTTAAAATTAATTAACTTAAAAGTATTTTCAAAATTAATTAACTTAACATTATTTTCAAAATTAATTAACTTAAAATTATTTTCAAAATTAATTAACTTAAAATTATTTTCAAAATTAATTAACTTAATCCTTTTAAAACTTAATCTTATTTAAAACCCTCTCCAAAACTTCTCAAAACATTAATTTAATTAAAAACAACCATAGGATTAATTGCTTGCTAACTTAAATTGGGTGAGATAGAAAACTAAGGAGTCTACTTCAATTAAGCTATCTTTAATCCATTAAAAGAAACAAATTCAACTACTTCTTGTGTAGGAATTGGATCAATGGATGTTGGATAATGGATGCTCCAGACATATGACTGGAGATAAGTTGAAGTTTACTAAACTCAAATACAAGAACTTAGGATCAGTTGCATTCGGCAACGACGGTAAACTTAAAGTAATCGGAAAAGGTAATATTGAACTTAGTTCCGATTTCATTATTCGAAATGTTTTATTGGTTGAAAATTTTAACTTTAATTTACTAAGTATAAGTCAATTGTGTGACAGTGGATATCTAGTCAATTTTGATAAATCTGGGTGTCTAGTTAAAAACATCGAAAATCCTGAAATTAGACTTAAGGGAATTAGGAAGAATAACATCTACACAATTGACCTATCAGTATCCTCAATAAAGTGTCTCTTGACACAACAAGAGGAAACCCAACTGTGGCACAGAAGACTAAGTCACACTCACACTAGACTCATTTCAAAAATGAGTCAAAATGGTCTAGTTAGAGGTTTGCCTAAATTAAAATTTATTGAAAACTCAATCTGTGATACTTGTCAACAAGGAAAACAAACCAAGTAACCCACAAGTCAACTAACCTAGAAAGAACTAACTCTTTACTTGAGCTCCTTCACCTTGACCTATTTGATTCACATGGAGCCAAGTCACTAAGAAAGAACCAATATTGCTTAGTGATAATTGATGACTACTCTAGGTACACATGGGTAAAATTCCTAAAAATAAAAGATGAACCTATGAAATATTTAGTAATTTTTACAAATTAATGGAAAATGAAAAAGATACTAAAATTAAAAGAATAAGAAGTGATCACGGGGGGGAATTTGAAAATCATAGGTTTACATAATTTTGTAAAATAAATGGATACCAATATGAATTTTCATGTCCTAGAACCCCCCAACAAAATGGTCTAGTGGAACGTAAAAATAGAACATTACAAGAAGCCACTAGGACTATGTTAAACGAATATAATTTAAATCATCAATTTTGGGCTGAAGCAATAAATACTGCAAATTATATTCAAAACCGAATTTTAATTAACAAACCTCACAATAAAACACCTTATGAACTTTACTACCATAAAATTCCCAACCTAAACTATTTAAAAGTATTTGGTTGTAAAGTTCACATTTTAAATACTAAAGATTACTTAGGAAAATTTACACCCAAGTCTAACCAAGGAATATTTTTAGGATACTCCTCAACCAGTAGGGCATTTAGAGTATATAATCAAAATACCTTGAAAGTTGAAGAAACAACTAATGTAATCTTTGATGAAGAAAACAACCTACCTAATATAAATGAAAATATTGACATCAATCCAAGAGCTATACAAGATGATGAAATCCAACCTAACCTTAATGAATCAGAAGAACCAGTTTCTGACCCACAGATAAGACCAACTAGACCATAGAAGCCTAAACCTAGGAGTCAGAACTAGATCCTCCTATAGAAACCTTAGTCAGATTGCCCTTATTTCAAAAATTGAGCCTAAGACCATAGAAGAAGCCCTACCCGACCCAGACTGGATCATTGCTAGGCAGGAGGAGCTAGCACAATTTGAAAGAAACCAAGTCTGGGAACTTGTACCTACACCCATAGATAAGTCCATAATTGACACCAAATGGGTTTTTAGGAACAAATTGGATGATCAGGGTGAGATAGTTAGAAATAAGGTCAGACTAGTGGCCAAAGGATTTAGCCAAGTTGAAGGTTTAGACTATGATGAAACATATGCACCAGTAGCTAGACTCGAATCCATTAGGATGTTGCTAGCCTATGCAGCCCATAAAGGATTTAAATTATATCAAATGGATGTCAAGTCAGCCTTCTTAAATGAGTTTATTAAAGAAGAGGTCTATGTAAGCCAACCCCCAGGATTTGAAGACTTAGACTACCCAAACCATGTATTTAAACTAAAAAAAGGCTTTATATGGACTAAAACAAGCCCCTAGGGCATGGTATGAAAGATTATCTAATTATTTAATATCTAAAGGCTTTAACCAAGGACAAATAGATCCAACCCTATTTGTAAAAACTATAGAAAAAGACATCTTTATAGCCCAAATCTGTGTTGACGATATAATTTTTGGCTCAACTAACTCGAAGTTTTAAAAAGAATTTGTTAGATTAATGGAAAATGAATTTGAAATGAGTATGGTTGGGGAACTCAACTTTTTCTTAGGCTTACAAATAAAACAAACAAAAGATGGAATCTACATTTATCAAACTAAATATGCTAAGAAGTTAATTAAAAAATTCTGCATGGAAAATTCAAAAATAATAAATACTCCAATGGCAACCAATATCAACATTGACTCTGACCCAAAAGGAAAATCAGTAAATCCAAAGTACTATAGGAGTGCCATAGGTAGCTTACTTTACCTAACTGCAAGTTGACCCAATATATTGTTTGTAGTAGGTATGTGCGCAAGATACCAATCCTGTGCAAAAGAGTCACACCTAACATACGTTAAAAGAATACTTAGGTACATTAAAGGTACTCTAAATGTAGGACTTTGGTACCCTAGAACTTGCACCTTTGACCTCTTTGGCTATTCTGATTCAGACTATGCTAGGTGCAAATTAGACAGAAAAAGTACAAGTGGTAGCTGTCAAATTCTAGGTCAATACCTAGTAAGTTGGTCAAGCAGAAAGCAACATTGTGTTGCTTTATCTACTACAGAAGCTGAATACATAGCCTTAGGAGAGTGTGCATCTCAACTGTTGTGGATGATGCATACATTAAAAGACTATCAACTAGAAGATAAAAATATAAAAATCTTTATTGATAATATCAGCTCAATTAATCTGACCAAAAATCCTATTCACCATTCTAGGACTAAACACATAGAGGTAAAACACCATTTTGTAAGGGATCACGTAGCTAAGGGTGAAATTGCACTCAACCATGTTGAGTCCAAATCAAACCTAGCTGACATTTTTACAAAACCCTTACCTGAACTTGAGTTCAGTGCATTTAAAAGGCAAATAGGAATGTGTTGGGTAGAATAGGTGTTACTTTTTAATCATCTTGCTTTTACATGTTTTTTAAAATTCTAGGAAAAATGATTTTAAAATCCCTTTTTCTTAGAAGTTTCAAAAATTGGACTTAACTTAGGCTTTTCCCCCTAGAAATCATGTTCCCCTAGACTTAAGCCAGAGCATCTCACAAAATACCTAGGTATACCTTGCTTGTGTTTTGAAAGACATAGAACAGTGTGAGATGCATAGAGTACAGCATAGACTCAAGAATGCTTATATTTGTGCATCAATATAAGTCTGGGCGTTAAACACATAATATACATCAATCAAGTCAAGTTTTCCAGCTCTAGTCAAATCTATCTGGACCAAATTGACTTAACTTGACTAACCAAGTGAAAGTTGTTGCCCTCTAGGCAATCAGCAAGTAGCTAAAGGTTAGACAGTTGGTAAAAGGATACTCAGTTTTCAGACTAAGCATGTGTGATCTTTAGGGCTCTGATACCTCTAAAAGTAAAACTGGATAATTTGAAATCTATTGAACTTGACTCATGCTTGGACTTAAGGACCAACTAAATAACCTAAACCAAATTTTTAGCTACTTCACTCCCTCCTTGTCCTAAAATTTAATATTGTTTAAAATTAAGCTAAGCTATAGTTTTCAAAATACAATACTTGCAAAGAGCTTAGCTAAGGTCCAATCTTTATTTTCAAAATTTTAAAACTTAGCCCACAAAAATGTTTTCTTAAAAATCACTTGGCTCCAAATATTTCACTAACAAAATCTAAACAAGTACTTCTCTACATATAGTTTTACTAGCTTTTTCAACTTAGTTAAAGACTATCAAAAGGTTCCACCTTCTAGTGGTTTTCTAATTTTACTAGGTTTCCAAAGAGCTAACATCATCCTTTCACTTAGCTAAAGGTAAGAAATGAAAATTATAAAATATTAAGTGTTGTCAAAATCTTGTTATCCCTCTTTAAAAATCAAATGACTATTTTTGATTATTTTTGATATATGGCAAAGGGGGAGAGTAGCAAATTACAAATTCAAATATCCAAATAATTGTAAAATTCAAATTTAAAAATCAAATGACTATTTTTGATTATTTTTGATATATGGCAAAGGGGGAGAGTAGTAATTATAAAATTCAAATTTAAAATAATGAATATTAAAGGGGGAGTAACAGTTAAGGGGGAGCTTAAACTTGATGCTATAAATTTATAGAGTTTACATTAGCAAAATTGCTAAGATTGCTTTAAATGTTTTCATCTATTCGTTATTTGATATCTGTTTACTAACTTTGAATTTGAGTTGCCATAATCAAAAAGGGAGAGATTGTTGGTGCGAGAAGCATCCGACGATCGAACTCGTGTTTTGATAATGGCAAAAGATTCAAAGTTAAGGTGTTTTGTGATCTAGCAAGTCTGCTTGAGTATTTCAGGAAAGTCCTAGTTATGGTTAGGCAAAGAGAAAATCCTAGGGGGTGGTAACCCTAGGTCATAGGGGGCGGTAACCCTATGCGGAAAGTCTTGGTAGGTCGATGGCTTCAGGCAAAAGTCCTAGGAGGTGGTAACCCTAGGTGGAAAGTCCTGGTGTCGCGAACCAGGTGAAAGACTGGACTAGCCGGGAAGCGGATGTCCAGCAAAAAGTCCGGAAGCGTCGAGTGCTGAGCAAAAGTCCAGTCGATCTGGAGGATCGCACTGGCAACAAGTAAATCTCTTGAGTGGAGTAGGTGAGGACACGTTCCCCATAGAGGGAATAGTAGAAGTCGGGTCGATCTAGGATTTCCGGTCGAAAATCCGAAGTCAGACCCGGATAGTCTGATGACTATCAATAATATTTTATTACCTTATTTATAGCTTTATGTGCTAACTTTGTGTTGCAGATATTGTTTGGGACTAACATGTCTTGTAGGTACAAAATAACGAAGTCTTCCCTTGGATGAACAGTGTCCGAGGTGCCTCCATGGAGCTTGGTGGCGCCTCGGGTGCAAAAGCTGAGCTGGCCGCGAAACAGGGCTGAAGGCGCCTCGGAGGGTTATGGAGGCGCCTTGGAAGGTGACTTGAAGACCCATGAAGGCGGCTTCTAGCAGATAGGCTTCGATCAGTTCATCACTGATCCACGCATACGACTCGGGCGAATTGGAGGCGCCTTGGAAGAGCTTGGAGGCGCCTCCAGCATGCTTTAAAAGCAGGGTTTGAGCAACACCTCAGGTCAAGGACTCCAAGCTTTCTCTCATTCACGTGTTGCTCCAAAAGACACTTCGAAGTGCTGCTACTCATGCCCGACGACCTAGAGCTCTGAGATTTCATTTTCCGTCGTTGGTATAGATTTATTTATTGCACTTATTGTAATACTTAGTTTGTAATAATTGTGCTTATAGTTGTTGCCCACCGAAAGTGATCAAGGATCGCGGGCCTTCGAGTAGGAGTCGATCTAGGCTTTGAACGAAGTAAACGACTGTGTTCTTATGTGTTTGTTTTTCATTCCGCTGCTTTAATTACTCAACGAACGTTTTATGATTCCGATAATCGAACGAAATAGCCGCGAGCACTATTCACCCCCCCTCTAGCATTTCTCGATCCAACATCATAAACTAGCCATAGAGTAGTGATATGTTCATTTAAGTATCATAGGTATATCTCAAAAGAGCATAAGCATAACATATGAGAGCATAATAAAAAGGTAGTAGCATATTCATCTAGGCATCATAAACATATCTCAAGGGAGCATTTTTTTTAAAGCATAAAGATCACATAACATGAGTTTTCTCCATAGAGCATTCTTCTAAAGCATAAGAAATCATATATCATGAGACATGTAGATGCAAGATGTTCTTATGAAAACATGTAACTTATAGCATGAAATGAGTAGATGCAAGATGTTCTTTTGAAAACATATATCATATAGGTACTTAAACATAATCTCAACATGAGGGCCCGGCTTTGTACCACATACATGAATTTACGCGTATCCTAAATAGATCCAAGGTAGCTAATCTTGAACCTACTAGGAACTAGGCCCGTTTCCTTGACCATCGACCTAGGGGCAACTTAGGAGCCCATCCCTTTTTACTAGGCCCGTTTCTTTGACCATCGACCTAGGGACAACTTAGGAGCTCATCCCCGATACAAGCCATACAAAAGTAAAATAGCATATCATGTTTCTTGTCATATCATAGCATATCATGTTCTTGTCATATCATGAAGAGTGCTCTTAATCCCAACTTAAGGGAAGCATCTCTTAGGCTTTTCATCATACATAAGCCTTACATAAGCATAACATGATGGCATAAAGTGCACATAACATATGACATGTCATAAGGAAAACACAACATGATAACATAAGTGCACATACATATAACATATCATAGGTAAGCATAACATGATGGCATAAGTGCACATATCATATGGCATAGCATAAGAAAACCTAGCATGATGGCATAAGTGCACATATCATATGGCATGTCATAAGAAAGCATATCATGATGGCATAAGTGTCCATACATATAACATATCATGGGTAAGCATAACATGATGTCATAAGTGCACATATCAATTAACATGGTGACAAGAAATTCATATCATATTATAAGGAACATATAAGCATGAATCATGGGTTTTCAAGCAACATAACAACATGGAATCAATATCCTAATATCTTCTAGTATTTAGCATGACATGTGAGGCCCCTTGGAACCCTAGGTAGCTCCTTAATATAGTTTCCTTGTCTTGGCCGAAACATGTAAGCATGACTCTATTCTCTCTCTTTTTTTTTTAAAGCATCAAACCTTTACACCATACATAAGCAAATAGAAGTTTCTAACCCTAATGCTCAAGCCTTGGCCGAAACCTATAAGCATGTGTCTAGGTTTCTTTTAACAACTTAAAGCATGAAACCTTTAAACTAACATCATATGGTGGGTTACTTATCATGAGGAATTATAACAAGCATAGTTAGGTTTCTACATTTCCTCTAACCCCTTTTATTTCTTTTACTTAGCCGAAACCCTAAAGCATCATACTAACTTCTTGTGAAACCTAAAGCATGAAAACATTTAACTAGCATCATATAGTAGCTTACATATCATGTGAAGTCATAAACAAGCATGGTTAGATCCTAAATTTCATCTAACCCTTTTTATTCTTCCTTGGCCGAAACCCTAAAGCATCATTCTATCTTCTTGTGCAACCTAAAGCATGAAAACATTTAACTAGCATCATATAATAGGTTACATATCATGAGAAGTCATAAACAAGCATAGTTAGGTCCTAAATTTCATCTACCTTCTTTTATTCTTACTTGGCCGAAACCTTAGGAGTATGGATCTAACTTTTCATTCAACCTAAAGCATGAGATCATTAAACTAGCATCACATAGTAGGTTACTTATCATGAGTAATAACCAAGCATAGTTAGGTCCTAAATTTCATCTAACCCTTTTTTATTCTTCCTTGGCCTAAACCCTAAAGCATCATTCTATCATCTTGTGCAACCTAAAGAATGAAAACATTTAACTAGCATCATATAATAGGTTACATATCATGAGAAGTCATAAACAAGCATAGTTAGGTCCTAAATTTCCTCTACCTTCTTTTATTCTTACTTGGCCGAAACCTTAGGAGCATGGATCTAACTTTTCATTCAACCTAAAGCATGAGATCATTAAACTAGCATCACATAGTAGGTTACATATCATGAGGAGTCATAACCAAGCATAGTTAGGTCCTAAATTTCATCTAACCCTTTTTATTCTTCCTTGGCCGAAACACGTAAGGTAAGACCTTAGTTTTCAAGCAAACTTTAAGCATAAAAACATACGAAGCTACTTGTACTGCAGGTGAGGGAAATACTTACATCCTCTCGCTTGATTTACTAAGAGAATACCCTTGCTTCGTGAAACTTTCCTAGGAAGGAGACCTTAGCTTGGTTCGGCAATGGTGAGGAAGGGTGGCTTGATTTCAGTGGAGAGGAGGAGGAATGAGGAAGAGGAAAGCAAAAATGAAGTTTTCCTTTCCCATTTTCCTATTTATTCTCAATGGAGGAAGAAGGCAAAACCAACTTCTCATTGAAAGAAGAAGAAGAAAACTTAAATTTTTCCTTCTTAGTGAAAGGGAGTCTTCTCTTTTCCTACCTTTAACTATAATTCCTCTCTCTTTTATAATAGCACACCCCTGCTGGGGCTACTGGTTATTACCTAAAACCACTTGCTAAGAGGTCCAAGGTTCAAACCATAGTCATGCCTCTTTTGGTTCTATTTTCCTTTTATTTTGGGAGAATCCACATAAGGCCTATTCTAATCATGCAACAATTCATATGAAATCATTAGGGATCCTATGGGTGTTACACATGATGCCGCCGCCAACACCTCTCCTCTACTCATTGTCGGCCGTCTTCTTCTCTTCTCTCCCAAACCGCACATCGCCGATCACCCCTTTAGCGTCTCCCGAACGCCAACGGACGAGAGCCACCCGAGTGCCACCGAGGGGTGTCGCTCCGGTCTTCTTCTTCTTCCTCTCCTCCCCAAACACACTCTCTTCACCCTAGATCATTGTTCGTGTCTCTGCCCTAGATCGTCGTCGAGCGTGTGAGGTACTTCTCGTGCCCTAGCCTTGGTCCTTCTTCAGTTGAGCTCCTTGCTCCAGTGTTGACCTTGTGTCGTCACCCTGTTGTCGGCCCCTTTCTGTGCTACTGCCACCGGTGATTAGCTGTGGTCGGCCAGCTTTGGGTGATTTCTGGGTGGTGTCAGCTGCAAAATCTTTGCCAGCAATATCTTCTGGCAAGCAAACTTTTAGCAGCAACTTATTCCAGCATGTGAAGTTGTGCCCTGTGGATTTGGGTTGATGGAGCATCCGGTTGTTTAATCTCAGGCTGTGGTGTTTTTCTAGGTTTCCAGCAGTAGCTACTCCTTTCGGCAGCGAACATCCCTAGCTGTGGATCAATAGTGGTCATGAATTTAGATAAGGTGTGTTTTCTTTCGTTGTAGCTTACACCCAGATTGGAAGCTAGGGAAGGTTAGGAATGGATTGTTCTTAATTTGATTTAAGGTTAGGTTGATTATGTATAGATTTTTAATCTAATTGATTAGTGGAACGATTAGGGTTTAACGAAGTTAACCCTAGTTGATCAATGGGTTAGAATTTATCCGGGGAATTATTTTAGCTAATTAATTTATGAAATTAGCTAAATCTGTATATCATGCATTATAGGACTTTGATTAGAGACGGGTGTCTCGACGGAGGATTTCTGGATTCGAGTTTCTATTGAGGCCGGTATTTCTGACTTATCTTCTTGATATTGTCATTTTAGATATGTATAATAATTTATTTCTAGTAGTAATGATTATGTTTGCATCTGCTTAGGTATGTCACTATTTGGTTCTTGTAGTTTGCCTATATTCTTGTCTATTGTGTACTCATGGTTATATTCTCTTGTTTGTTGCTATGTTTACTCCTGTTCATAGTAATAGTGGCATACATTGCCCTACTGTGTAGTAGTCTAGTTATTTGATATATCTTATTGGTGTACCTGGATTTAGGTTACCTAGATCAATGTATGATTTATTTCTTTTATGGTGCATGTTATATGGAGGTGTATATTATTTGTATCTACATGTTTAGTGTCATGCACCATTTTGCACGATTGCATGCTGAGTGATTGTCGACTCTATTATTGTTGAGCACATCGCCAGTTACATGATCTGCACACACAATCACTCATGGGTTAGTGGTATATTAGGCAGTGTGTGTGCAGTTTGCTCTGTTAGTGCTCCGCTGGTCCAATCATGGGTAGCGTATCGCAGCGTAGTAGCACATTAGGGATCCCTCCTCTAAACTGTCTCAGGGAGATGAAAGCATTGCGCTCCCCCACTCTGTTTGGGGTAGGAGGATAGGTGTACTCCGACAGCATCCTGTCCACTCGATCACTCAGGAGCAGTGATGGCAGAGTGCACAGTTGTCATAGCCCTACCCACTCGGTCTCACCATCGCCTGTGAGATGGATGACTGGTGACAAGGGTGACACATGTCATTTTGCATCATTTTGCTTGATTACATTTATTGCTTGTGATTGCTGCATATTGTTTGTTGCATTTTAGTGGTTGCATATGTTTGACATACATACAGGTGACATTTTGTATCTGGTCTGACGACCTTTATATTATGAATAGGAGGTTCTGATGAGTATAGTTTCTTTAGCCCTTTTCAGTCTGCATTTCCTACTTTTGTTCAAGAAATTGTACCGCATTGTTATTACTGATAATTATAACTTATTATGCCTATCTATCTAGTATCCGTTGAGTTCTTGGACTCACCTCGTTGATATATTTTTTTTCATATACTAGGTAAAGTGGAGTGTCTTGGAGTATCCTGTCTGCCGATTCCCACGTCACATTAGAAGACTGTTACCATTTTTATTTGTGTTTTATTTGTATAAAGTGTACTTAGCATTGTATATTCCAGTTTTGTTTTCTGGAGTGTTGTTATGTGGTATTTAGTGTTGTTTGTTGGGTTGTGTAAGCCTAACCGACTAGCAGTCCTTGTTTTGGTTTGTAATGATTTTTATCGTTATCCGCTGTGTTTTTGGTTTTTAGTACAGTCGTATGGGTTATTTAGTATATATAACTGCGTGGTTGTGATTTAGTATAGCCGTGTGGCTTGTTTCAATATATAACTATGTGGTTGTCTATGTTTTCCAGCCGTGTGTGGCTGATGTATACTTGTGGATATAGATATGATTCAAATTGTCACGTTTACAGGGGAGATGTTGCCGAAATTTCTTCTGGCAGGGACTACATGGGTCGTGACACAGACTAAGGTACTATCTGTAATCTCCATCCATGGTGTCTGTGTGCTCCTGCAAGTGTCCAACATCCCATTAGCATCCTGCTCTAGTAATCGTCGGCGTATCTCTCTAGCCAGCTACTAGGGGGTGTCTATGTATCCAGGCCATCCACCCGTGGGCATATCTGAAAGGAGATATTTACCGCCATGGTGGTGTCATGAAGTGTCAATGCTCGTGGTCCTCCATGTTTAGTCTCGGTCGCTACTAGCTCCTGATCAGGTACTCAATTTTTTTTTACCAAGGTGGTACTTTGGCTTGATAGAGTGTCAGCTAGAGTAGTGCCCTAGTTCTACATCTATAACGGGGGTATATGTATGTCTGACAGACTCTAGTGACTAATGCCAAAATTATCCAAAGTGGCCTAGGGGGTGGAGGCCCTTCCTTAAAACTCTAGAGTAGATGTAGTATGTGACTAACTACTCCCTAGTAGATCTGTCGGTATCCTATCTACATGTGTGGTGACTATGCCCTAAAATTGCATGCTCTCTCTATGCTAATCACATGTAGGGTTGTAAATGAACCAAGTGTTTGTGAACAAACTTAGTGTTCATCTTGGTAAGAGCTTGTTTATATTTATTCAATATACATAAGATTAATTAAACAAACAAGCTTGAACAGCTCGTTAAGCTAAAAAAATAAGATTGAACACATATGTGTTCAGCTAGTTAACCTTCTTGAACAACGTTCGTGAACAATGTTCATGAACTATATTCATTAATAAAACTCTTTTCAATATGCTTAATAAACAATAGAATAAAATAAAATAAATAAATTTAAATTATCAAACTCAATAACCAATCAAATAACTAAAAGTTTCAAACAATCAAACAACCTTGAATTGAGAGCTTGATAACATCTAAACGAACCAAGGTCGAACCAAGTTTGAACCAAGGTCGAACCAAGCTCGAACTAAGCTCAAGCCAAGCTTGAATTGAGAACTTGATAACATCTAAATGAACCAAGCTCAAGCCAAGCTTCAAACAAGTTCAAGCTCATAAAAAATAAACCAAGCCAACCTTGAACACTCATTTCAAAAGTTTGGTTCATTTTAAGTTCGGCTCGGCTTGGTTACCTTGTCAAACAAGCTTAAACACCCCAAACCTCAGCTTGGCTCAGCTCATTTACAGCCCTAATCACATGAATGCTATAATGTATGCCCCTAAATAGAGTCGATCTGTGTATGTATGAATGAAATGTGCAACAGGCCAAGCCTATGAAGTATCAATGATAGCCAAGTATGTAACACCCCACCCTCCTCGCTACTAGTCTGCGAGGGCGGAGCGCTACTGGACTACTAACTTTACTTAATTAGAGTTGTTCACATGTAAAGATCAATACATAAACTCTAAAAAACTGAAAACATACAATTAACTAGCAGCGGAAGATTAAATGACTCATCTAATACATTCTTAATAAATGACAATCTTAATAAATTCTTATGTTAGGTCCCAAGGCTTCTATAGTCCAGACATCACACATCCATCCGCACCTCCTTGTCGCCTTCCTTTGCTATAACTTTTCCTTTCCTTTATCTGCAGTAAGAGGAAATGCAAACTATAATCAAAATTGCTTAGTAAGCGCTATCTAACTCACAAAACTCGAATATGTATGTAACTGGAAAAAATCTAAAACTGAATGTTCAGAAAGAAACACTACTCATGCTCATCTAACAGCAAAAAAAACAAGGCGTACTGGAATGCTAAACATGTAAAGCAAATCTAAACAAACATGCTAGCATAAAAGAAAACTAAACTTACTCGATTTTAAACTTATGTGAAGCTTATTTCTTTTGTTCAAAAACTTATACTTATAATACTTCAAAATAATAATCAACTTCTTCTTGGGCCCGGCAACTGTACTTGTTATGCGCGCATCCCTAACTAGACCCGAGATAGCTGGTCCCGAATCTAGTAGGATTTGCTAGGTTATCTAAACCTAGGGACCGACTATGGGAGCCCAGCCCAAGGACTACTGAGAGTCCTGCATACTAGGTTATCTAAACCTAGGGACCGACTATGGGAGCCCAGCCCAAGGACTACTGAGAGTCCTGCATACTAGGTTATCTAAACCTAGGGACCGACTATGGGAGCCCAGCCCAAGGACTACTGAAAGTCCAGTACAGTGCCACTGATAAAAGTAAAATACTTATTATCTTTTAATACTTCTAATATATAATGCCTCGGCATTTTAACGAGCACCTTGTGTGCCAAAATCCCTAAAGTTTTGACTTTGGGATCTACTTAAGGCCTTGGCCTTTTTCTTTCTTTTCTTTATCTTTCTTATACTTGTTAATACCTCTAATAAAAGAATGCTTCTTTAAAAACTGAAATGTTTAAACAAATTCTAACTTTGAAATGCATAAACAAAAATCTGCATACTATGCTAATCAAAATTTTGCATACTATTCTAATCAAGATTCTGCATTCTATGCTACACTATTTCTGCATACTATGCAAACATAAAATCTGCACTATAAGCTTAATTAAAATCTGCACTATAAGCCTACATAAAAATCTGCACTATAAGCTTGATTAAAATCTGTACTATAGGCTTAATTAAAAATCTGCACTATAAGCGCTTCTTATGCTTCGAATTCAAGAAGAACAAAGGTCTGAAACTACTCCTACTGCAGGTGAGAAGCACTTACCTTGATTCTTGGACTCACAACCGAACAAAAAGGGCATCTAGGACCTTGGCCGCTCGCCGGAGATGATACCCTAACTCCCTTTCATTTTCTGCCCGAGCTCCGTCATCGTACGCAGAAGAGAAGGAGAGAATGGTTTAAGTCACCGGAAAACAGAGCATCAACTTATCCCCTTTTATAATCCAATATTCTGTTAATTATCTTAGATAAATTTGCTACTTTTTCTAAACAAACAAATCCAACATCAACTTATCCCTTTTATAATCCAATATTCTGTTAATTATCTTAAATAAATTTGCTACTTTTTCTAAACAAACAAATCCAACACCAACTTATCCCTTTTATAATATTCTGTTAACTATCTTAAATAAATTCGCTACCTTTTCTAAACAAACAAATCCAAGATCAACTTATCCCTTTTATAATCCAATATCTTGTTAACTATCTTAAATAAATTCGCTACTTTTTATAAACAGAAAAATCCATTTGCCCACCTGGTCAGTCGTGTTTTGACCGAGTCAAACGTCGCGGGTTCTATTCTCGGCTTGGACATTTTTTTGTCGAAACTTCCTTCGTTTAGTAAAAATACCAAACGACCTCCAAAAATTACATAAAAATACTCTAAAAATCTCTAGAATATTTCTAAAATATTTATAAATATTTTAAAGAACTTTTAGAACTCCTAATGAAGAAAATTGGGTCGTTACAATCCCCCATACCTTATAAAAAGTTCGTCCTCGAACTTAGAATAATTCTATAGCATGTTCTCTACCTTGTACATGCATTAGTTAGCGTCCATAATCTAATATACTAAGGAAAACCACATCAAAGGTATCTTAGGACCTCCTAACCTACTTTCAACGAACATAAGCATAAGCAGTGACATAAGCATGACAACATAAACGTAAGCATGGTAGATGAACTAAACATAATGATAGACTCGAGCACAAGCATGTCCATATGCATAGGCAAGAACATAACATGAACATAACGTGGACCTAAACATAAACGTAAATATAAATATAACATGACTTGAACATACTTGCATGCATACTTATAAACATACTATTGTGGTGGCCTAGTTGCACTTAGTAGTACCGTAACATAAGTTGTTGATCAGACAACTACCCTAGCGCTAGGTTGGTAGGGGTCCGAACTTAGGATCGGAGTTCCCCTTTATTCTGGCGCGCTCACCGGGCTTAGGTCCCCGGATCATACCACCATCCCAGAACATATCTTGTTTGATTCTGGCGCGCTCACTGGGCTTAGGTCCCCAGATCATAACACCATCCCAGAACATATCTTGTTTGATTCTGGCGCGCTCACCGGGCTTAGGTCCCCGGATCATACCACCATCCCAGAACACATCTTGTTATGTAAAAGAAACTAAGCAGAATTCTTAACTTTATAAGCACTTCTAAACATCTCCCTATTCTGTACATATAATCTAATACTTCTAAGAATTTCTCTTTACTGTAAAGAATAAAGAAAAGCATACTAAAAATTAAATACTTTCTTACTTGAAGACGGCAAGGTTGGTGCTGAAGTGTGATGTTGGAGAATAGGAACTGCTCTGATACCAACTGTAACACCCCACCCTCCTCGCTACTAGTCTGCGAGGGCGGAGCGCTACTGGACTACTAACTTTACTTAATTAGAGTTGTTCACATGTAAAGATCAATACATAAACTCTAAAAAACTGAAAACATACAATTAACTAGCAGCGGAAGATTAAATGACTCATCTAATACATTCTTAATAAATGACAATCTTAATAAATTCTTATGTTAGGTCCCAAGGCTTCTATAGTCCAGACATCACACATCCATCCGCACCTCCTTGTCGCCTTCCTTTGCTATAACTTTTCCTTTCCTTTATCTGCAGTAAGAGGAAATGCAAACTATAAGCAAAATTGCTTAGTAAGCGCTATCTAACTCACAAAACTCGAATATGTATGCAACTGGAAGAAATCTAAAACTGAATGTTCAGAAAGAAACACTACTCATGCTCATCTAACAGCAAAAAAAACAAGGCGTACTGGAATGCTAAACATGTAAAGCAAATCTAAACAAACATGCTAGCATAAAAGAAAACTAAACTTACTCGATTTTAAACTTATGTGAAGCTTATTTCTTTTGTTCAAAAACTTATACTTATAATACTTCAAAATAATAATCAACTTCTTCTTGGGCCCGGCAACTGTACTTGTTATGCGCGCATCCCTAACTAGACCCGAGATAGCTGGTCCCGAATCTAGTAGGATTTGCTAGGTTATCTAAACCTAGGGACCGACTATGGGAGCCCAGCCCAAGGACTACTGAGAGTCCTGCATACTAGGTTATCTAAACCTAGGGACCGACTATGGGAGCCCAGCCCAAGGACTACTGAAAGTCCAGTACAGTGCCACTGATAAAAGTAAAATACTTATTATCTTTTAATACTTCTAATATATAATGCCTCGGCATTTTAACGAGCACCTTGTGTGCCAAAATCCCTAAAGTTTTGACTTTGGGATCTACTTAAGGCCTTGGCCTTTTTCTTTCTTTTCTTTATCTTTCTTATACTTGTTAATACCTCTAATAAAAGAATGCTTCTTTAAAAACTGAAATGTTTAAACAAATTCTAACTTTGAAATGCATAAACAAAAATCTGCATACTATGCTAATCAAAATTTTGCATACTATTCTAATCAAGATTCTGCATTCTATGCTACACTATTTCTGCATACTATGCAAACATAAAATCTGCACTATAAGCTTAATTAAAATCTGCACTATAAGCCTACATAAAAATCTGCACTATAAGCTTGATTAAAATCTGTACTATAGGCTTAATTAAAAATCTGCACTATAAGCGCTTCTTATGCTTCGAATTCAAGAAGAACAAAGGTCTGAAACTACTCCTACTGCAGGTGAGAAGCACTTACCTTGATTCTTGGACTCACAACCGAACAAAAAGGGCATCTAGGACCTTGGCCGCTCGCCGGAGATGATACCCTAACTCCCTTTCATTTTCTGCCCGAGCTCCGTCATCGTACGCAGAAGAGAAGGAGAGAATGGTTTAAGTCACCGGAAAACAGAGCATCAACTTATCCCCTTTTATAATCCAATATTCTGTTAATTATCTTAGATAAATTTGCTACTTTTTCTAAACAAACAAATCCAACATCAACTTATCCCTTTTATAATCCAATATTCTGTTAATTATCTTAAATAAATTTGCTACTTTTTCTAAACAAGCAAATCCAACACCAACTTATCCCTTTTATAATATTCTGTTAACTATCTTAAATAAATTTGCTACCTTTTCTAAACAAACAAATCCAAGATCAACTTATCCCTTTTATAATCCAATATCTTGTTAACTATCTTAAATAAATTCGCTACTTTTTATAAACAGAAAAATCCATTTGCCCACCTGGTCAGTCGTGTTTTGACCGAGTCAAACGTCGCGGGTTCTATTCTCGGCTTGGACATTTTTTTGTCGAAACTTCCTTCGTTTAGTAAAAATACCAAACGACCTCCAAAAATTACATAAAAATACTCTAAAAATCTCTAGAATATTTCTAAAATATTTATAAATATTTTAAAGAACTTTTAGAACTCCTAATGAAGAAAATTGGGTCGTTACAAAGTACCTGATTCGCTAGTACCCAAAGCTTCTTGAAGATATGTATTCGGATCTTCTTGAAGATCAGCTCTCCATCAAATCACTTCCCCTCAAACAAGTTGTGGTTCCTTACCGTCCATATATTGTGTATCATCGCTAACATGGTTAGGTGGCGGCACATGGCCAAGGAAGAGGTCCCTTGGTACTGTCACCTGAAAGTCCACAACATGCATCGGTAGGTGGCCATCTAAGGGTGCTTTTGTAACCATCCTCTGACATGTCTCCATAGCTGCTGGATCGGCTGATATCTAAAAAAGACATGATCCATCATCTCCTCATCATGTATGTAGAAGGTGTAGAGTCTGTCCTCCAGGTAATCCCGTCTAGCTCGTACCAGTAGCCTCCTATGCGCCAACAACTATACCGTGATGGCATGGCATGGCTTGGCTGGATGTCTTTCTGTCATATTGTTGCAGCCCAGGTCCTCCTAGCTTTGGTGTATCTGAAATGGTCATATGCTCTCCTAACATCGCCTCCCCTCTTGTCATTGAACCAGGATGAGAGAGTCTGCCCCTGTTGCCTTTACACTGCCTACTACACCAAGGATGTTGTCTCGGATGTGTACCAGTTACTTGATCAGTAGGGAGTTCATGTGTCTACTCTATCACCCCCATACCCCCATCTGCTGTAAGTATGTGTGATGTATCCAGCGTATCCATAGTGTATCTTTCTTGTCCTGTACGCGCCATAAAAGCTTAGCTAGAAGTGCTTGGTTCCATGCCCATAAGTCCCTCAAGTCAAGACCACCTTAATGCTTGGATCTCACTAACTCTGACCATGCAATTAGGAGGAATTAGGATGGGGGGGGGGGGGGGGGTCCTAGTCGTCCACATAAAGGATCTACAGATGTTGTAGATGCAGTCAATCACCTCTTGGGGTAAGAGTAAAACTGGCATCCAGTAGCACTCTACCCCTTGTAGTACTGACGATATAAGCTAATCTTTCCCAGCATAAGATAATGTAGCTTTCAGGTAGGAGCTGACCCTACAGGTGAGTGACTCCAGGAGAGTGTTATAATCTAAAATCTTTAGTTTCTAGGAGGCTATGGGAATTCCCAAGTATCTGAAGAGACTCTTCCCTATCTGAAAATTTGTGATGGTGAGTAGCTGATCCCGTGTGAAGGGGATTTATCCCTGCCATGTAAATGCTGGACTTAGCTAAGTTGGCTATGAGACTGGTCATCTAGGTAAATTATGATAAGCTCTCAACTAGCTGTGTCATTGTTGGGACATCCCGGGATAGTAGTAATAGGTCATCTGCATACACTAAATGTGTTATCCTCAAAGGTTCACATTTGGGGTGAAAATGAAAATCGGACCTGATAGTGCATAGTACTAGTGAATAGGATAGATACTCCATATGCGACCCAAACAGATAAGGGGAGAGGGGATTCCCTTGTTTGAGCCCTCTACCACCTCTGAAGAACCCATGCATGATGTCGTTAATCACTACAGAGAAGGAGGTGGTGGTGTGCATTCTCTGATCCATACATATAAATGGCTAGGAACTTAATGTTACTAAGACATCCTACAGAAAACCCAGTGCACTGAATCAAAGGCCTTTTACAGATCCACTTTCAACGTACATCTCAGTGATATTCATTTTCTGGTTTAGTTTCTTAGGAGTTCCTATGCCAAGTGCATATTATCTATGATACTACGACCTCTGACAAAGGTGGGTTGTATAGGATGTAGGAGTGTTGAGATGTATACTAAAAGCCTAGCTTTTTGTATAAATATTTATTTAGAAATAAGAATCACATTGGTCAAATGTCTATATTTATATACTAAGTGTAGTTGTTCAATTAATTTATATTGTAGATAACATGGTGTGTGGTGTCACACACAGAAGATCATGTTATCAGTTCCTTATAAATTATAAATGTAGCTCACGACTAAGATGGATAGGAACAAATCATTGGAATAGTTATAGTGTAATTTGATATTAGTTTATTTTGACTATAAAATTATACTAGTACACTCTGAGTGTATTGAGCAGAACCATTTAAGGTAGTATCTTTTTATACTGACTGCATAAAAGAACAAGACCTTTGTTATTATAGAAGTGTATGCTCTTAATTCTTATATAATAACAAGCGCATATATTTAGTATTTATTTCTTTAATTTATCAGTGGGTGAGATTTAGTTTGATAAATCAATAGGCCTGATAAGTTGGGAAATAATATTATTTATAGTGTGTGTGTTGTTGATTATAGAAGGAAACTGTGTCCTAGGAATCTAGGTTGATGATGTCCCCAAGGGGAGCTCATAAGGATTGTCATGTAAACCCTGCAGGTGGACTTAGTCCGACATGATAATAAGGTTGAGTGGTACTACTCTTGGAGTTAGATATTAATTAAGTGAGTTGTCAGTAATTCATTTAATTAGTAGACATTCGATATCTTAAACACTGGGAGATTAACACACTCATGATAAGAAGGAGCCCATATAGTAATATGGGATTGGTATGATAGTTCAATAATAACTCTTTAGTGGTATGAGTTATTATTGATGAACTCGAGTTGGGTATTCGGGACGAACACGGGAAGCTCAAGTTCATCGGGAAACCAAAACCAATTCCTTCTCCCGGTCCCTGTCGTAGCCTCTTATTTATAAAGTCTTATACCCACCTAAACCCAACTTCTTACCCACCTTAAGGTGGCCGGCCAAGCCAAGCTTGGAGCCCAAGCTAGGGCCGGCCAAACCAAGGCTAGATAGGTCAAGTGGTGGCCGGCCCTAGCTTGGAACCCAAGCTTAGGTGGCCGACCACAAAAAAAATAAAAGAGAGTTTATTTTCAAATCTTACCTTATGTGGAAGCCATGATTTTAAAAGAGAGTTTTAAATTAAATCTTTCCTTTTATAATTTCTACAAAGGATTAAGAGAAAAGTTTGATATTTTTCCTTATTTGTAGTTAAAAAGAAGATTTTAATTTTGGAGAAAACTTTCCTTTTTGTAATCATCCACATGTTTTAAAAGAGAGATTTTAATTTATAAAAATTTTCCTTTATAACCAACCATGAAGAGAATTTTAAAAGAGAAATTTTTATTTTAAAAATTTTCAGAAACAAATTAGGAAGTTTTAATTTTATGTTTAAAACTTTTCTTATTTGGAGGACTTGTAGGGGCCGGCAACAAGATGGGTTAAGAGGAAATTTTAATTAAAGTTTCCTTATTAGCCATTGGCAAGAAAAATAAGGAAGTTTTAATTATGTTTAAAACTTTCCTTATTTTCCAAGACCAAAGAATATAAAAGAGAGAATAGAGGTGCTTCACCTAAAAAACACATCTATTATTCCTCTCTTCTCTTCCTTGGTGGTGGTCGGCCCTCATCCTTCCTCTTCTCCTTTTCTTCTTCTTTGGTGGCCGGCAGCATCAACTCTTGGGGAGATTGTTGGTGGCCGGATTTAGCTTGGAGAAGAAGTAGAGAAAGGAGGCTTTGTTTCTTAGCATCCCTTGGAACTTAGTTGGTGGCCGAAGTTCTTCATCTCTAGAAGATTGTTGGTGGCCGAAACTTACAAGGAGAAGAAGGAGGCTTGGGTGGATTCTCGTCTTGGTAGATCGTCACACACACGACGTCCGAGATAAGAAGATGAATATGACAGAAGATCGTGAGGTCTATAAGCTACAAAAGGTATAACTAGTTATTAGTTTCCGCATCATAACTAGTTCATCCTTTTGTTTAGATCTTGAAATACCAAACACAAGAGGCTAAAGATTCTAGGCTATCGAATTCATGTTTCGATTTTGTGTTTCTTTTATTTTTTTGATCTTGTGATTTGATTGTTCTTAGTGGTTAATCCTAGGGTTACTATAAGGAGATTAAATATTGAATTTCGATGAAAGGTTTTGTCTAGGAAGTGGTGGATGATCCCATACCCAAGAAGGCCTAGTGTCTCGCCATGTTTAACCTGGAAGTCGATCTTTGAAATAAATATTTAATCGAATTTGTAACATGGGTGGATTTGAGTTAATAATGTTAAGCATCATTTGCGATCCATGTCACGCCCCAGAGGAGTCCCTATCCGAGAAAATTTCGGCAGCATCTCCCCTGTACGGTGGACAATCTGAAACTTTTCTACATCTCACAAATACCTCAGCCACAGGCGGCTGGAATAATAACAACAAAATAAACCATCACCACGTAGTTTATATAAGTAAACAGAAAAGATAATACCCTGACTCGAAATCCACCCTACTCCACTACACTCGTAAAGCTCAAATCCGACGAACTCACCTCTTCTGCCGTCCAGGCAGACATGTAGTAGAATAAATCCAAATCATACCAAAAGTCCATCCAACGGAAAGATTCCATACAATATCCATATGTAAAGTCCAAAACAAAACTAAAACAAAGTCTGATAGCGAAAAGCTAAAATAAAACAACAACTTAAAAACCAGCAGGGGAGTAGCACTACGTGCTGTGGGGACCAGCGACTGGAACTCCCTCCTGACAGCATCAACCTGAAAATAACAACAATGGAGGCGGGGTGAGTCCAACACTTAGCAGGTACAATTGATATGCAAAGTAAATAAACAACACCTAGCACTAATCATGCGTACAGTCTCCTGATAAGAAAGATAAAAATGCATCTGAAGTAAACAGGAGAATGTTGTACTAACCAGGTCCTGAGTATAAGGTCAAACAGTCCGAGTGGTATAGAAATCCTGTATGCATGTCAAACATAGGTATCCAAACAATATGCAGCATATAAATGCAGCAACCACAAACACAAGCAATAAATGCATCATGCATATGATGCCAATGATGCGTCCTGGTCACCCCTGACGCCAGTCGATCATCTCACACACATAGTGAGGCCGAGTGGGTAGGGCTGTGACAACCGTGCACTCTGTCGTCACTACTCCTGATGAGTGACCGAGTGGATGGGATGCTGTCGGAGTACACCTATCCTCCTACCCCAAATCATAAATGGGGAGCGCAATGCTCTCATCTCCCGGTACACAATGACGGGGAGGAATCCCTGCCGGATAACACGTTGTATCACACTACCCATGAGCGGACCAACGGTGCCTAACAGAGTCCCTGCTGCAACACACTCAACCTGAATCGACCACTAACCCATGAGTGGTGGTGTGTGCAGATCCATGTAACTGGCGATGTGCTCAATAATAATGGAGCGGACTATCGCACAGCATGCAATCATGCAAATGATGCATGGCAATAACCATATAAACATCCTGACCTAATCCATATATATAGAACAGTGCACCCTAGGTCAACGAATCATATCAAATCAAAGGTACACAGAAGGTATAAAAACCTAGGTCCTGCACATGGTGAAGCATGGTATATCACTACCCCCTATAAGCATGTATAAACAGGTAAAATATACATGAGATGTAAATCAATCAATCAATCAAGCACGTACCAAGATTTGGGTAGTGATTAACCGAAACAGATAAGAAACACAATTAATGCAACATGTTAATTTCATTACTAAGCATATCAAAGACAAAAAGTCAAAAGTACCCGCCTCCAAAAATAGAAAGGTCCAATCTGACTCCGAGATACTCGTCTCGCGTCAAAATCCTGTATCCAATAGATATTCAGATTTAGCTAATTTTCATTATAAACAAAATTAGCTAAACTAAATTCTAATCCGATTAGGAAGCTAGAGTATCAATTCCATTTAACTCTAAGTCTATACTTAAATCAATTCTAGTGGCAATTCAGTCTTCAACTTACCACAAGACAACTCAACCATAAATAAACAACCAACCACAATATTCAATTTAATCCTTGATCTACAACTACACACAGTTAATCCACTAAACTCCCAATTCATCTTAATTCAATGATTTCACCTAAATTAGCACCTCTTATTAACATTAACGAACTCCAGATTCACATAACCCATCAACACATGATCCATTATATAACTATCACACGTAGCTAAAATTCCTACAACATACCTTGAAGTCACAACCCTGTTGGTTGCTGGAACAGGAGTGCTACTAGTTGAAATTTCTGCCGTAACCAAGAAAACCTCAGCAAGTCCTCCCTATTCCCTTTACCGCCTCTTCTGAAACAATTATCCCATACCATACAGCATTAATTCACAGTAAACTAAATCAGAAATAAATTTCCAGCCCTTACCCTAGTGCAATATTGTCCCTGTGAACACACGGCCAGGAGATACAGATGCTGGACAATGCTAGCCGGAAGACTTTGCTGCCACAAACCTGTTGTCGACCCTGAGGTAGAGCCCCTCGTTCCCTCTGCCAGCAACAGGTAGATGAGCAAACAAAAATTGGCCCGATGATGAGTCTAAGGCACAGAAAAGTGAGACTAGGGCTCGGCAGCAGTAATCGAAGGCGCTCGGTGGCTGGCGGCTAAGGCACAGGGAAGAGGCTCGACTCCACAAAGAAGAGGAAGAAGAAGATAGCCGACGCTAGGTTTCCCGTGGCCGGCGCTGCCTCGGAAAGGAGAGGGAAGGCCGACGCGAGGGCTGAGGAGCAACACCCGGCGATGTTAAGTCACAGGCGACAGCGGTCGGCGCTGGGAGATCGGTGTCGGCAGTGGCGTCGGTGGTGCGGTGCGACGCTAGGGCAGAGGCGTCGGTGTGGAGAAAACCGGCGTCGCGAGAGATGAGGGAAGGAGGATTCGGCTCAGGCAGAGGAGAAGAAGAAGAAAGCGAGCTTGGGCCGAGGGTTTTAAAGCTTCGGCGAGGAGAAACCGCCGCCGGCGGTTAGGGCAAGGAGACGGCGCGCGATCGGCGTCGGGGAGAAGAAATGAAGAAACGGCGAAAATGCAGGAAAAAGGAAATAAATAAATAAAGGAAAAGAATTAAGAAAAATTCAAGTTTTCCTCACTTAATTGGGGTAGCCAAAACAGGCTTTTCCGGGCCCCGTTTTTGTCCCCGTGAACTTATCCGTACGAGCTCCGAAAAATTCCCGAAAAATGTCCAAAAATTCTGGAAAATTCCCTTATTCATATTCGCCTATTTCCGGTATTTTACAATCCAAGTCTAAACCTCTAAGAATAGATAAGTTGAATTTGGAATCAAAAATGTTAAATTCTGTTTGCGATTCCAAATTTAATTTCTAAAGAACATAATAGGTTGTTAGGAAAGGTTCGGGACTTGTACAAAATTTTTGTACAGGGGAACCAGTACGATATTTCAAGTAGCAACCAATAATTGGTATTAAGCTAGGATTTGCCTTTGTGTGTTTGGTTTTCAGTTTAATTATGCACATGTCATACATAATTTAGGTAGGATAATAGTAGGATATGTAAACTCTATGGTTGCAGGCATCCTAGATCCAACTATTATGGCCCTAATGTGATTGTGTGTGATTGGACCCTCAGACATGTCGAGGGCATTTCATGTGTATGCATGATTGTATGTATTAAATACAGCAGGAGCTGTATTAGTTTTAGGATTTTACATTTTTGTTTCGATCTAGATTACATGTACATTCCCTTGTGGAATATAGGATCAATAAATGTAAAATTCTATTCGCAGATCGTATCCTTGCAAGGCGTGGGACTATTTGAGGACCAAAGGCACAACGGAAAAGGAAGCTCGATGGACACGACGACATGAGCCCTAGGGTTGGCGGCTAGTTTTGATGACTGCTAGGGCGGGCAGCACACGGAGGACAATGATGGAAGAGGCCTAATAGTTGGAAAATTATTTTTCTATATTTATTTCTTTTATTTACTGTGATGTGTGTGTGTGCATGTGATGTGTGCTTGTGTGGATGATAAAATCCTCATCTTAAAAAACTAAGTGGGAGATGGATTAGTAAATAAATTCCACGGTCTCCATTGCTGGTTTGTAAGTGATGCAACAAACTTACGTGTTGGCTCTGAGTGCCTCCCTCCACAACGGATGAGTTTGTTTACGGATCACTAGATCAAACTTCCTTTATGGATGGTTATAGGAAATTAGTTAGGAGCGTGTGATCTTCTCCAACTGAAGGGACACAATCCTATTTAATGGATTAAGTATCAAGTAATGATATACACTTAGACGCATTTAATATTATCCTCCCCAACAGAGTCTCTACTATTATTTGTGTGACCAAAGGAATACAAACTATTAATTTGTCATAAAACTAGGTAAAACCCCCTCTTACAAATGTCTGAATTTGTATACATCCACACTAACATGGCATACAAAATTTACATTGTTTGAGGTAATTTTATTTGTCATAAAGTTAGGTTGACAAAATAAAATGGGTAAAACCTCCTCTTATAAACAATTGAATTTGTTTACATCTACACTAACGTGGCATACAAAATTCATGGTGTTTGAGGTAATTTATGGTTGACAAGATAATTAATGGATAAGACCCTCCTCTTACAAATGTTTGAATTTGTATACGTCCACACTAACGTGGCATACAAAATTCACGGTGTTTGAAGTATTGGTGAATTTAAATGATATTGTTTTGAGGAATCAATATTATTTTAAATTCAAAGTTTTGACCAAATATTTGATCAAAGCCAGACCAACTATTAATTTTATTTGTCATAAAGTTAGGTTGATGAGATAATAAAATTAATGGATAAAATCTCCTCTTAAAGTTTGAATTTGTCTAAGTCCACACTAACGTAGCATACAAAATTCACAAGGATTTTGAGGTGTTGGTCTTGACTAAATATTTTTGTGAATCTTAGGATTTCAAATGTTTGTCAATCCTCTAAATGTTATACTATAGAATAGACTTAGTAGTTCCAATTATAATGATTGAAAATAAAACTTGGACACTAATGTGGACTGTCCTCTCAGAACTGAGAACAATAAAGGTGTATTTTATTCATTAGTTGTTGAAACATGTTTAGTGGAGTTTTCTACCGGTACCTGGTGTGTAGATATGGGAGCCACTAATCATGTCTACAATTCATTGCAGGGGTTCCAGGAAACCCGACAACTATATGAAGGGTAAATCACCGTCTACATGGGCACTGCTGCAAAAGTAGCAGCTGTTGTAGTGGGAGATGTTTATCCTCTTATAGGAATAAAACATGGATTTTGAGAAATTATCTTTACGTTCCAAGTTTAGAAAGAACTTGATTTCAGTTTCTAAACTATTCAAAAAACTTGATATTCTGTCTCTTTTGATAACAGAGTTGTTATCAAGAAAAATAGGGAAGTTATCTATTCTGGTACGTTGGTTGGCAATTTATAATCCAATAACTCCCATGATGCAACAAATGGAAATTAATAACACATCTTCTAACTCTAATAAGAGAAAGCAACCTTCGAAAATGAATCAATCATATCTTTGGCATCTAAGGCTAGGTCATATTAACTTGAATAGGATTCAAAGGATAATAGCCGATGATCTTTTGGATTCATTGGTGGTGGAAAACTTTCCAACCTGCAAGTCTTATTTGGCAGGAAAATTGACCAAGAGGTTTTTTAAGTCTAAGCAGTCTAGAGCCAAAGATGTGTTGGAATTGGTTCATTCTGATTTATGTGGATCTATGACTATCCAGGTA
Source organism: Zingiber officinale (assembly GCF_018446385.1). Taxonomy (NCBI): domain Eukaryota; kingdom Viridiplantae; phylum Streptophyta; class Magnoliopsida; order Zingiberales; family Zingiberaceae; genus Zingiber; species Zingiber officinale. The sequence goes on along the minus strand of NC_055998.1, from coordinate 59,727,727 downwards.
AGTGGTGGGTTCAAATATTTCGTCTCTTTTATAGACGACTATTCGAGATACGGGTACATTTACTTGATGTGCCGCAAGTCTAAGTGCTTTGATAAGTTCAAAAAATACAAGGCTGATGTGGAGAAATATCAAGGTAAAAGTATCAAGACACTACAGTGAGATCGTAGTGGCGAGTAGCTCTTAGGAGAGTTTAGGAGTCACTTATTAGAAGTCAAGATTCAATCCCAACTGACTGCACCTGGTACACCCCAACATAATGGTGTGGCAGAACGAAGGTATATGACTCTTATGAAAATGGTTAGATCAATGATTAGTTATTCAGAATTACCAAATTCGTTTTGGAGATATGCTCTGGAAATAGTAGTATACATTCTGAATATGGTACCTGTAACAACCCAAATTTCCTCGTTTTGAGCCCCAAAATTAATTTCAAAATATTTAAAAATGCTATAGAAAAATTCTAGAGATTTTAGGAATTTTTAGAATATTTTTATGTAATTTTTGGAGGTCGTTTGGTATTTTTACTAAACGAAGGAAGTTTTGAAAAAAAATGTCCATGCCGAGGTTCGAACCAGCAACCTCTGATCTGGTCAAAACCCGGCTAACCAAGTGATCCAGCCGTCGATTTTGTTTAGAAAAGGTAGGAAAGTTATTTAAGTTAACAGAATTTGGGGAAATTAAAGGGAGAACTTAGGTGTTAATTACCGTAACCCGAAACCTTTTCCCTAAACCTAATTTTCCTCTCCTTCCTCTCTCCCGACGGCGTTTCTCTTCTCGCGTGGCGTCGACCTCAGCTCGGTGGACCGCAGCAAAAGGCGAGGGCGACGATTCCGATGGCCGGCCAAGGTTCTCCGAGGGGTTCCTCCACCTCCTTAAGCTCTTCTTGACGAGGAGAAGTCGGGAGCACGAAGAAGAGTCGGGATTTCGAGCTTGCCGAAAACCCTAGAAGTCTCCTTCTCGGCTGTAAGTCCAAAAAACCCAAGGTAAGAGCTTCCTCACCTGCAGTAGAGTAGTTTCGGATTCATGTTGGCTTCGTGTTTTTGTTTTGGTTTTGGAATTTGTTCTTACTTGTCTGGTTTGATTCCGAAATTTAGCTAGTGCATTCTGTATAGAAGGAGCTCGACGCTCTTCGGAAGGCTTTCCTGTGGTTCTGTCCTTGTAAGGGCTTGGTTTTGATTTTCCTTCCGTGAGGATTTAAGCGCTGAGTTTCTGTACGCAATCTGTTTGTTAAAAATCCTAATGGAAATGTTAGCTGGTGTAATGAGAATTGAAATGAGTTTTCATTTTGGTTGGTGGGTATAGATAGCAAAACCTGGTTTAGCAGAACAAATTGACAATTCAGAATTTGTTTGTAATTTTCTGATACTTGTAACAGACTTTGTATGTTGTAAATTCTATGCAGAACAATGTATGCTGAGACCTATTTGAGTGTGTTGTAAATTTTAGTTCAATCGACAGTACTAGATTTACATCCCTTGAATGTATTGATTTAGCTTTAATTGATATGATTCATGTATGCAGAAATTAGATACAGGTGTTATTGCTAGAGCTTTGGGATTTCATTTTTCATATCTAGTAATGATGCTAGATAGTGTAATCATAGAATAAGGGGGTTAGATGCCTTGGTTATGGTTTCCGGTAGCATGCTGTGGTTTGTCTTTTGGCTTCCGGATTTTGTGGTAAAGAATTGTGATTAGTTAGGGATTTCTTTTAGAATAGCCCCAAGATTTTGTTGTTACCTTTGCAATTCTTTGAAGCATGGTTAAAGGATTATGATTACCTTATAAAAGCTTAGCTATGAATAAGTTTTGTATAGGTATCGTTTTAGTTTTCCAGTAAACTTAAATTGGTTGTATAGCCTTGCAAATCTTGGTTCGTGGTTTGAGATAGCATAGAAATCTGGAAGTGTTCGGATTGTAGTTTGAGCCATTGTTTGAGTAGTGTAGTTTCAATTCCAGAATTTGTTATGTGAATCTAAGCATGAGGTTTAGATAATTTGTTATGTTAAATCTGAGCATGAGATTTAGATAATTTGCTTATGTTAAATCTGAGCATGAGATTTAGATAATTTGCTTATGTTGAATCTGAGCATGAGGTTTAGATAATTTGCTTATGTTAAATCTGAGCATGAGGTTTAGATAATTTGCTTATGTAAAATCTGAGATTGAGGTTTAGATATGCTACTTCCATTCAAGTATATGGATTTGAGATTCTTTATTCTAGCATGAGGTTTAGATATGTTTTCTTGTTACACTCATTCTAGGATACAGATTTGAATTTCTCTATTCTAACATGAGGTTTAGATATGTTTCCTTGCTACCATTTATTCCAGCAAGCTTCACATAAGTTTAGAGTCAATTAGTTTAGTTCTCTTAATTCGAAGCATGTAGTATGGGTTTTAATTCCAACAAGTTTTAGATTTAGTTTAAGCTTGTATGGTATGCAGATTTATATAAGTATTGCTTGCAGATTTTGATAAGTATTGCATGCAGAACTCCAAACCTAGAACAAATTTTTATTAAGCTTAATATGTAGAATTTTATTAGCATAGTAGGCAGATTTTTGGTTTAAGCATTTCAAAGTTAGAATTTGCTTAAACATTTCAGTTTCTTTTTAAGGAAACATTCTTTTAGAAGTATTAACAAGTATAAGAAAGATAAAGAAAAGAAAGAAAAAGGCCAAGGCTTAAGTAGATCCCAAAGTCAAAACTTTAGGGATTTTGGCACACAAGGTGCTTATTAAAATGCCAAGGCATTATATATTAGAAGTATTAAAAGATAACAAGTATTTTAGTTTTATCAGTGGCACTGTATTGGACTCTCAGTTGTCCTTGGGCTAGGCTCCCATAGTCGTCCCTAGGTTCAGATAACCTAGTAGTAACGGCACGGCCGACAGTCGACGGTCGACGACCCGAGGGTTGCCAAATGGGCCACCAAATGGGTCGGGTCGTAACAAAAGTAAACCCTACTAGATTCAGGATCAGCTATCTCGGGTCTAGTTAGGGATGCGCGCATAGCAAGTACAGTTGCCGGGCCCAAGAAGAAGTTGATTATTATTTTAAAATATTATAAGTATAAGTTTTTGAACAAGTAAAAGAAGTTTCACATAAGTATTAAATAATAAGTCTAAAAGCAAGTGAAATAAGTTCAGAAGATGTTTAGAATTCAGTAAGTTTAGCTTTCAGTATGTTTCTTTTACTAGTAGATGAGCATGAGTAGTTTTCCTTTTGAGCATTCAGTTTTAGATTTCTGTATGCTCACATGCATATTCGTGATTTTGTGAGTTAGATAGCGCTTACTAAGCATTTTGCTTATAGATTGCATTTCCTCTTACTGCAGATACTGGAAAGGAAAAGATATAGAAAGGAAGGCGACAAGCAGGTGTTCGAAGGATGTGTGATGCCAGGACTATGGAAGCCTTGGGACTAGGAAAGAAGTTTTATTTTAGTTTCCATTGTCTTTTGCTATGTTAGGAGTATTTGAGATAGCATTTGTTATTTTGATGTGATTAGGACAAAGTAGAAGAATTGTAATCTTGTGTGATGATTTCTGGTGTTGTTCTCTTTTGTTTTGGATTTATTAAACTGCGTGGTTGATTGATATGTGTTCCAGCTGCTTGTGGCTAAGTAGATTATGTATGTATTGTTGAATATGGTCACCGGTACAGGGGAGACTCTGTCAAAATTTTTCGGTAGGGTTTCCATGTGTTTTTAATTATACCGGTTAAGTAGAGTTAGTAGATAAGTAACGGTCATCCTTAGAGAGTAGTAGTAGTAAGAAGGGTGGTCGTTACAGTTGGTATCAGAGCAGTTCCCATTCTCCAGCATCACACATCAGTACCAACCTTGCCGTCTTTAAGTAAGAAAGTATTTAATTTTTCTTTTATGTTTTTCTTTATTATTTGCAGTATAGAGTATTTGCTTAGAAATGTTTAAGTAAGATAGAAGTTTTTGTTTTCTTTTGGTTACATATGTATATATGTCTAGAAAGCTTAGGGACGATTTTAAGTTTCTCTACATAACTAGATGTCAAGAAGAAGATGTCCCCGTACCGTTCGTACTGTGGACTGAGCACAGGAGAATGAAGGGTCCAGAACAGTTTCCAGGACCCGATATGGAGACTACGAAGTTGTAATCATGTCATTTGGTGTGACCAATGCACCTGTGGTCTCCAGGGACTTTATAACAGGTCTTCCAAGGACTACTAATGGGTACGATGTGATATGGGTGATACTGGACAGAGAAGTTAATAGATTAAGGAACAAAAGAGTACCATTAGTGGAAGTCATTTAGAACCAGAAGCATGAGGAAGTTACTTAGGAGTGTGAGGACAGTATGAGATAGAAATGTTCCGGAATTATTCTAAGTTCGAGGACGAACTTTTTATAAGGTATGGGAAATTGTAACAACCCAAATTTCCTCCTTTTGAGCCCCAAAAATAATTTAAAATATTTTAAAATGCTATAGAAAAATTCTAGAGATTTTTAGGAATTTTTAAAATATTTTTATGCAATTTTTGGAGGTCGTTAGGTATTTTTACTAAACGAAGGAAGTTTTGACAAAAAATGTGCATGCCGAGGTTCGAACCAGCAACCTCCGATCTGGTCAAAACCCGGCTAACCAAGTGATCCATCCGTCGGTTTTGTTTAGAAAAGGTAGGAAAGTTATTTAAGTTAACAGAATTTGGGGAAATTAAAGGGAGAACTTAGGTGTTAATTACCGTAAACCGAAACCTTTTCCCTAAACCTAATTTTCCTCTCCTTCCTCTCTCCCGACGGCGTTTCTCTTCTCGCGCGGCGTCGACCTCTGCTCGGTGGACCGCAGCAGAAGGCGAGGGCGTCGATTCCAACGACTGGCCAAGGTTCTCCGAGGGGTTCCTCCACCTCCTTAAGCTCTTCTTGACGAGGAGAAGTCGGGAGCACGAAGAAGAGTCGGGATTTCGAGCTCGCCGAAAACCCTAAAAGTCTCCTTCTCAGCTGTAAGTCCAAGAAACCCAAGGTAAGAGCTTCCTCACCTGTAGTAGAGTAGTTTCGGATTCATGTTGGCTTCGTGTTTTTGTTTTGGTTTTGGAATTTGTTCTTGCTTGTCTGGTTTGATTCCGGAATTTAGCTAGTGCATTCTGTATAGAAGGAGCTCGACGCTCTTCGGAAGGCTTTCCTGTGGTTCTGTGGGAATCGTTTCTGTCCTCGTAAGGGCTTGGTTTTGATTTTCCTTCCGTGAGGATTTAAGCGCTGAGTTTCTGTACACAATCTGTTTGTTAAAAATCCTAATGGAAATGTTAGCTGGTGTAATGAGAATTGAAATGAGTTTTCATTTTGGTTGGTGGGTATAGATAGCAAAACCTGGTTTAGCAGAACAAATTGACAATTCGGAATTTGATTCCGGAATTTTGTAACAGACTTTGTATGTTGTAAATTCTATGCAGAACAATGTATGCTGAGACCTATTTGAGTGTGTTGTAAATTTTAGTTAAATCGACAGTACTAGAATTACATCCCTTGAATGTATTGATTTAGTTTTAATTGATATGATTCATGTATACAGAAATTAGATACAGGTGTTATTGCTAGAGCTTTGGGATTTCATTTTTCATATCTAGTAATGATGCTAGATAGTGTAAGCATAGAATAAGGGGGTTAGATGCCTTGGTTTTGGTTTCCGGTAGCATGCTGTGGTTTGTCTTTTGGCTTCCGGATTTTGTGGTAAAGAATTGTGATTAGTTAGGAATTTCTTTTAGAATAGCCCCAAGATTTTGTTGTTACCATTGCAATTCTTTGAAGCATGGTTAAAGGATTATGATTACCTTATAAAAGCTTAGCTATGAATAAGTTTTGTATAGGTATTGTTTTAGTTTTCCAGTAAACTTAAATTGGTTGTATAGCCTTGCAAATCTTGGTTCGTGGTTTGAGATAGCATAGAAATCTGGAAGTGTTCGGATTGTAGTTTGAGCCATTGTTTGAGTCGTGTAGTTTCAATTCCAGAATTTGTTATGTGAATCTGAGCATGAGGTTTAGATAATTTGTTATGTTAAATCTAAGCATGAGGTTCAGATAATTTGCTTATGTTAAATTTGAGCATGAGATTTAGATAATTTGCTTATGTTGAATCTGAGCATGAGGTTTAGATAATTTTCTTATGTTAAATCTGAGCATGAGGTTTAGATAATTTTCTTATTTAAAATCTGAGATTGAGGTTTAGATATGCTACTTCCATTCAAGTATATGGATTTGAGATTCTTTATTCTAGCATGAGGTTTAGATATGTTTTCTTGTTACACTCATTATAGGATACAGATTTGAATTTCTCTATTCTAACATGAGGTTTAGATATGTTTCCTTGCTACATTTATTCCAGCAAGCTTCACATAAGTTTAGAGTCAGTTAGTTTAGTTCTCTTAATTCGAAGCATGCAGTATGGGTTTTAATTCCAACAAGTTTTAGATTTAGTTTAAGCTTGTATGGTATGCAGATTTATATAAGTATTGTTTGTAGATTTTGATAAGTATTGCATGCAGAACTCCAAACCTAGAACAAATTTTTCTTATGCTTAATATGCAGAATTTTATTAGCATAGTAGGCAGATTTTTGGTTTAAGCATTTCAAAGTTAGAATTTGCTTAAACATTTCAGTTTCTTTTTAAGGAAACATTCTTTTAGAAGTATTAACAAGTATAAGAAAGATAAAGAAAACAAAGAAAAAGGCCAAGGCTTAAGTAGATCCCAAAGTCAAGACTTTAGGGATTTTGGCACACAAGGTGCTTATTAAAATGCCAAGGCATTATATATTAGAAGTATTAAAAGATAACAAGTATTTTACTTTTATCAGTGGCACTGTATTGGACTCTCAGTTGTCCTTGGGCTGGGCTCCCATAGTCGTCCCTAGGTTCAGATAACCTAGTAGTAACGGCACGGCCGACGGTCGACGGTCGACGACCCGAGGATCGCCAAATGGGTCAGGTCGTTACAAAAGTAAACCTTACTAGATTCAGGACCAGCTATCTCGGGTCTAGTTAGGGATGCGCGCATAGCAAGTACAGTTGCCGGGCCCAAGAAGAAGTTGATTATTATTTTAAAGTATTATAAGTATAAGTTTTTGAACAAGTAAAAGAAGTTTCACATAAGTATTAAATAATAAGTCTAAAAGCAAGTGAAATAAGTTCAGAAGATGTTTAGAATTCAGTAAGTTTAGCTTTCTTTATGCTAGCATGATTGTATAGCTTTGCTTTACATGTTTAGTCTTTCAGTATGTTTCTTTTACTAGTAGATGAGCATGAGTAGTTTTCCTTTTGAGCATTCAGTTTTAAATTTCAGTATGTTCACATGCATATTCGTGATTTTGTGAGTTAGATAGCGCTTACTAAGCATTTTGCTTATAGATTGCATTTCCTCTTACTGCAGATACAGGAAAGGAAAAGATATAGAAAGGAAGGCGACAAGGAGGTGTTCGAAGGATGTGTGATGCCAGGACTATGGAAGCCTTGGGACTAGGAAAGAAGTTTTATTTTAGTTTCCATTGTCTTTTGCTATGTTAGGAGTATTTGAGATAGCATTTGTTATTTTGATGTGATTAGGACATAGTAAAAGAATTGTAATCTTGTGTGATGATTTCTGGTGTTGTTCTCTTTTGTTTTGGATTTATTAAACTTCGTGGTTGATTGATATGTGTTCCAGCCGCTTGTGGCTGAGTATATTATGTATGTATTGTTGAATATGGTCACCGGTACAGGGGAGACTCTGTCGAAATTTTTCGGTAGGGTTTCCATGTGTTTTTAATTATACCGGTTAAGTAGAGTTAGTAGATAAGTAACGGTCATCCTTAGAGAGTAGTAGTAGTAAGAAGGGTGGTCGTTACAATACCTTCTAAATCAGTACCCTTTATTCCCATAGAATTATGGAATGGGCGTAAGCCTAGTCTGAAACATATTCGGATTTGGGGTAGTCCAGAATATGTACTGAAGGGAGACACTGACAAGTTGGAATCATGTACAAAAGTTTATCTGTTTGTGGGATATCCTAAGGGAATGAAAGGTGGTTTGTTTTATAATCCTAAAAATCAGAGGATCTTTGTTAGCACCAATGCTCGATTTTTAGAGGAAGATTATGTAATGAACCATACCCATGAGTAAAATTGGTCTAGAAGAAATTAGAGAGAACATGTCTAGTCTAGTACCAACAGTACAAAATGAGATATCACAAGAAACTGTAACATGTATCACTAATGATACACAACCACAGACAGTGCCTCGTCGTAGTGGGAGGGTTGTGAGGCAACCTGAAAGAATCATGTTTTTGGGAGAGTCTTCGGACTTGATCCCAGGTACACATGAACCTGATCAACGAACATATGACGAAGCATTCCATGATAAAGATGTAGCATCTTGGCAAAGAGCAATGAATTCAGAAATACAATCTATATATTCTAATAAAGTCTGGGAGTGTGTAGAACCACCAAATGGTGTAAAAGCCATTGGATGTAAGTGGATCTACAAATAGAAAAAGAGGGATAGATGAGAAGGTGGAAACCTTCAAGGCAAGGCTTGTTGCGAAGTAGTATACTCAAAAAGAGGGAATCGATTATGAGGAAACCTTTACACCAGTATCTATGCTTAAGTCTATCCGGATTCTTTTATATATTGCCGCTCATATGGATTATGAGGTTTGGCAAATGGATGTCAAGACAGCTTTCCTTAATGAAAGTCTTGAAGAAAACATACATATGAAGTAACCAGAGGGGTTCATAGAAAAAGGCAAAGAGCATCTAGTTTGTAAGCTAAATCAGTCTATTTATGGACTGAAGCAAGCTTCAAGATCTTGGAACGTTCGGCTTAATGAAGTAATACAGTCATATGGATTTATTCAGTGTCTGGATGAATCTTGTGTATACAAGAAGTGTGGTGGAAACGTGGTGGTATTTCTTGTACTATACGTAGATGATATTTTTATTAGTTGGAAACAATATCAAAGTGTTATCGGAAATAAGGGTATGGTTGTCCATGCAATTCGATATGAAGGACTTGAGAGAATTTGCACATATTCTTGGGATCAAAGTAATAAGGGATCGCAAGAAAAGAATATTATGCTTATCTCAAGCTTCATATATCGATACAATTCTAGCTCGTTTTAGCATACAAGACTCCAAGAAAGATTTTTTACCTTTTTGGCATGGAGTATCTTTATCTAAAGAGATGTCTCCGAAGACATCAAAAGAGATAGAAGAAATGAAGGCAGTTCCTTATGCCACAGCTGTAGGAAGCCTAATGTATGCTATGTACGAGACCAGGTATCTGTTTTTCCGTAGGCATGGTTAGCAGATATCAAAGTAATCTAAGACAGAGATATTGGACTGCTGTAAAGCATATATTAAAGTACCTGAGAATGACTAGAGATTATATGCTGGTTTACTAAGTAGATAATTTGCTCCTTATGGGTTACACGGATTTAGAATTCCAATCTGATAGGGACAATAGTAAGTCAACCTCGGGGTTTTGTGTTTACTTTAGGAGGTGAAGTCATAACTATGGAGAAGTGTTAAGCATAGGTGCTTTTTCAGACTCCACCATAGAAGTTGAGTATGTGGCAGCCTCTGAGGCAGCCATAGAAGTTGTATGGCTCAGAAACTTCATGATGGATTTAGATGTGATTCCTGGTTTGCCCAAAATTATTACAATATATTGTGTGATAAGTGGTGTAGTAGCAGACTCGAAGGAACCACAAGCCCATAAGGTAAGTAAACACATAAAGCGCAAGTACCAACCAATATGAGACATCGTATAATGAGGAAAAGTTGTTATCGCCTAGATTGCATCAGATGATAACATGGAAGATCCTTTCACTAAGGCCCTTAAGGCAAGAGCTTTTGATGGGCATGTTGAGGGGATGAGAATCAGATGTATGATAGCGTTTATGGCAGCATAGTCTTTTAGTACAAGTGGGAGATTGTTGGAATGTATACTAAAAGCCTAGCTTTTGTATAAACATTTATTTAGAAATAAGAATCATATTGGTCAAATGTCTACATTTATATGCTAAGTGTAGTTGTTCAATTAATTTATATTATAGATAATATGGTGTGTGGTGTCACACACAGAAGATCATGTTATCAGTTCCTTATAAATTATAAATAGTAGTTCACGACTAAGATGGATAGGAACAAATCATTGAAATAGTCGTAGTGTAATTTGGTATTAGTTTATCTTGACTATAAAATTACACTTGTACACTCTAAGTGTATTGAGCATCACCATTTAAGGTAGTTTCTTTTTATACTGACTGCATAAAAGAACAAGACTTTTGTTATTATGGAAGTGTGTGCTCTTAATCCTGATATAATAACAAGCGCATATATTTAGTATTTATTTCTTTAATTTATCAGTGGGTAAGATTTAGTTCGATAAATCAATAGGCCCAATAAGTTGGGAAATAATATTATTTATAGTGTGTGTGTTGTTGATTATAAAAGGAAACTGTGTCCTAGGAATCTAGGTTGATGATGTCCTCAAGAGGAGCTCATAAGGATTGTCATGTAAACCCTGCAGGTGGACTTAGTTCGACATGACAATAAGGTTAAGTGGTATTACTCATGGAGTTAGATATTAATTAAGTGAGTTGTCAGTAACTCATTTAATTAGTGGACATTCGATATCTTAAACACAGGGAGATTAACACACTCATGATAAGAAGGAGCTCATATAGTAATATGGGATTGGTGTGGTAGTTCAATAATAACTCTTTAGTGGTATGAGTTATTATTGATGAACTCGAGTTGGGTATTCGGGACGAACATGGGAAGCTCAAGTTCATCGGGAAACCAAAACCAATTCCTCCTCTCGGTCCCTGTCGTAGCCTCTTATTTATAAAGTCTTATACCCACCTAAACCCAACTTCTTACCCACCTTAAGGTGGCCGACCAAGCCAAGCTTGGAGCCCAAGCTAGGGCCGGCCAAACCAAGGCTAGATGGGTCAAGTGGTGGCCGGCCCTAGCTTGGAACCCAAGCTTAGGTGGCCGGCCACAAAAAACATAAAAGAGAGTTTATTTTCAAATCTTTCCTTATGTGGAAGCCATGATTTTAAAAGAGAGTTTTAAATTAAATCTTTCCTTTTATAATTTCTACAAAGGATTAAGAGAAAGGTTTGATATCTTTCCTTATTTGTAGTTAAAAGTAAGATTTTAATTTTGGAGAAAACTTTCCTTTTTGTAATCATCCACATGTTTTAAAAGAGAGATTTTAATTTATAAAAGTTTTCCTTTATAACCAACCATGAAGATAATTTTAAAAGAGAAATTTTTATTTTAAAAATTTTCGAAATCAAATTAGGAAGTTTTAATTTTGTGTTCAAACTTTCCTTATTTGGAGGACTAGTAGGAGCCAGCCACAAGATGGGTTAAGAGGAAATTTTAATTAAATTTTCCTTATTAGCCATTGGCAAGGAAAATAAGGAAGTTTTAATTATGTTTAAAACTTTTCTTATTTGCCAAGACTAAGGAATATAAAAGAGATGATAGAGGTGCCTCACCTAAAAAACACATCTATTATTCCTCTCTTCTCTTCCTTGGTGGTGGCCGACCCTCATCCTTCCTCTTCTCCTTTTCTTCTTCTTTGGTGGTCGGCGGCATCAACTCTTGGGGAGATTGTTGGTGGCCGGATTTAGCTTGGAGAAGAAGTAGAGAAAGGAGGCTTTGTTTCTTAGCATCCCTTTGAGCTTGGTTGGTGGCCGAAGTTCTTCATCTCTAGAAGATTGTTGGTGGCCGAAACTTACAAGGAGAAGAAGGAGCCTTGGGTAGATTCTCATCTCGGTAGATCGTCGCCCACACGACATCCGAGATAAGAAGTGGAATATGACAGAAGATCGTGAGGTCTATAAGCTACAAAAGGTATAACTAGTTATTAGTTTTTGCATCATAACTGGTTCATCCTTTTGTTTAGATCTTGAAATACCAAACACAAGAGGCTAATGATTCTAGGCTATCGAATTCATGTTTCGATTTTATGTTTCTTTTGTTTTTTTCGATCTTGTGATTCGATTGGTCTTAGTGGTTAATCCTAGGGTTACTATAAGAAGATTAAATATTGAATTTCATTGAAAGGCTTTGCCTAGGAAGTAGTGGATGATCCCATACCCAAGAAGGCCTAGTGCCTCACCGTGTTTAACTTGGAAGTTGATCTCTGAAATAAATATTTAATCAAATTTGTAACATGGGTAGATTTGGATTAATAATGTTAAGGATCGTTTGCGATCCAAGTATAAACCTCTAAGAACAGATAAGTTGAATTTGGAATCAATAATGTTAAGTGATTCGAAATTTAGTTCTAAAGAACACAATAGGTTGTTAGGAAAGGTTCAGGACTTGTACAAAATTTTTGTAGAGGGGACCAGTACGATATTCCATAATAATTGTGTGTGTGTGCATGTGTTTGTATAGGGGAACCAGTATGATATTCCATAGATTATAGGCTCATTTCCATAATAGTTGGAAAATTATTTTTCCATATTTATTGCTTTTTATTTACTGGGATGTGTGTGTGTGTGCATGTGTTATGTGCATGATAAAGTGGGATAGGGATTTATAAATAAATTTCACGGTCTTCATTACTGGTTTGTAAGTGATGCAAACAAATTTGCGTCTTGACTCTGAGTGCCTCCCTCCACAATGAATGAGTTTATTTGCAGATCACTAGATCAAACTTCCCAAATGGATGATTATAGAAAATTATTTAGGAGTATGTGATCTTCTCCAACTGAAGGGGCACAATCGTATTTAATGGACTAAGTATTAAGTAATGGTATACACTTAGGCGCATTTAATAGTATCCTCCCCAATGGAGTCACTGCTATTATTTGGTTGACCAAAGGAATACCAACTACTAATTTGTCATAAAGCTAGGTAAAACCCCCTCTTACAAATGTCTGAATTTGTATACATCCACACTAATGAGGTATACAAAATTTACGGTGTTTAAGGTAATTTTATTGGACACAAAGTTAGGTTGACAAAATAAAATGGATAAAACCTCCTCCTACAAACAATAGAATTTGTATATGTCCACACTAACATGGCATACAAAATTCATGATGTTTGAGGTAATTTAAGGTTGACAAGATAATTAATGGGTAAGACCCTCCTCTCTTACAAATGTCTGAATTTGTATACGTCCACACTGACGTGGCATACAAAATTCATGGTGTTTGAGGTGTTGGTGAATTTAAATGATATTATTTTGAGGAATCAATATTATTTTAAATTCAAAGTTTTGATCAAATATTTGATCAAAAACAGACCAACTAATAATTTTGTTTGTCATAAAATTAAGTTGACTAGATAATAAAATTAATGGATAAAATCTCCTCTTAATGTTTGAATTTGTATATGTCCACACTAACGTAGCATACAAAATTCACGGGGATTTTGAGGTGTTGGTCTTGACCAAATATTTTTGTGATTCTTAGGATTTCAAATATTATTCAATCTCCTAGCTGTTATACTATAAAATAGACTTAGTAGTCCCAATTATAATGATTGAAAATAAAGACTTGGACACTAAGGTGGATTGTCCTCTCGAAACTAAGAACAATAAAGGTGTATTTTATTCATTAATTGTTGAAACATGTTTAGTGGTGTTGTCTACCGATACCTGGTGTGTAGATACGGGAGTCACTGATCATGTCTGCAATTCATTGGAGGGGTTCCAGGAAACCCGACAACTATATGAAGGAGAAATCATCATCTACATGGGCACTGCTGCAAAAGTAGCCCCTGTTACAGTGGGAGATGTTTATCCTCTGATAGGAATAAAACATGGATTTTGAGAAATTATCTTTACGTACCAAGTTTAGAAAGAACTTGATTTCAGTTTCTAAACTATTTAAAGAACTTGATATTCTATCTCTTTTGATAACAGAGTTGTTATCAAGAAAAAAAGGAAAGTTATCTGTTCTGGTACGTTTGTTGCCAATTTATATTCTAAATCCAAAAACTCCCACGATGCAACAAATGAAAATTAATAACACATCTTCTAACTCTAATAAGAGAAAGCAACCTTCAAAAATGAACAAATCATATCTTTGGCATCTAAGGCTAGGTCATATTAACTTGAGTAGGATTCAAAGGATAATAGATGGACTTTTGGGTTCATTGGTGGTGGAAAAATTTCCATCCTGCGAGTCTTACTTGGAATGAAAAATGACCAAGAGGTCTTTTTAAGTCTAAGGGGGATAGAGACAAAGATGTGTTGGAATTGGTTCATTATGATTTGAGTAGACCTATGACTATCCAGGCAAGAGGTGGTTTTGAATATTTAGTCTCTTTTATAGACGACTATTCGAGATACGGGTACATTTACTTGATGCGTCGCAAGTCTAAGTGTTTTGATAATTTCAAAGAGTACGAAGCTGATATGGAGAAACGTCAAGGTAATAGTATCAAGACACTACGGTGAGATCGTAGTGGCGAGTAGCTCTTAGGAGAGTATAGGAGTCACTTATCAGAAGTCGGGATTCAATCTCAACTGACTGCACCTGGTACACCGCAACAGAATGGTGTGGGAAAATGAAGGTATAGGACTCTTATGGAAATGGTTAGATCAATGATGAGTTATTCAAAATTACCAAATTTGTTTCGGTGATATACTCTGGAAACGGCAATGAACATAGTACCTTCTAAAGTCAAAACCCTCTACTCCCATAGAATTATAGAATGAGCGTAAGTCTAGTCTGAAGCATATTCGAATTTGGGGTGGTCCAGCACATGTGCTGAAGGGAGACACTGATAAGTTGGATAGGAGTTCACTTGTTTATGGGTTATCCTAGGGAACGAGAGGTTTATAGTCCTAAAAATCAGAAGGTCATTGTTGGCACCAATGCCCGATTTTTAGAAGAGGACTATGTTATGAACCACAAGCCCATGAGTAAAATTATACTTAAGGAAATTAGAGAAGACACGTTTAAACTAGTACCAACTATACAAGATGAGATACCACAAGAAACTGTAACACGTGTCACAAATGATGCACAATTGCAGACAGTGTCTCGTCGTAGTGGGAGGGTTGTTAGGTAACCTGAAAGATTCATGTTTTGGGAGAGTCTTTGGACTTGATCCCTGGTGAATATGAACCTGATCCCCGGACATATGACGAAGCACTCCAAGATAAAGATTCAACATCTTGGCAAAGAGCAATGAACACAAAAATAGAATCTATGTATTCTAATAAAGTCTGGGAGCTTGTAGAACCACCAAATGGTGTTAAAGTCATTGGGTGTAAATAGGTCTACAATAGAAAAAGAGGGGCAAACGGGAAGGTGGAAACTTTCAAAGCAAGGCTTGTTGAAAAAGGGTATCAATTATGAGGAAATCTTTTCACCGGTAGCCATGCTTAAGTCTATCCGAATTCTTTTATCATTTGCTGCTCATATGGATTATAAGATTTGACAAGTGGATCTCAAGATAGCTTTCCTTAATGGAAGTCTTAAAGATATCATCCATATAAAGCAACCAGAGGGCTCATTGCAAAGGGCAAAGAGCATCTTGTATGTAAGCTCAATCGGTCTATTTATGGACTGAAGCAAGCTTCAAGGTCTTGGAACATCCGGTTGGAAGTCTGAATCTGTGAAACCCATAGGGAGCAAATCATATGCCCTGTAAACTAGCATATAATCTCTAGTCATTCTCAGGTACTTTAATATATGCTTTATGGTAGTCTAGTGTCCCAGTCCCGGGTTATTTTGATATCTGCTATCCATGCCCACGGCAAAATAGATATCCGGTCTCGTTCACAACATTGCGTATAGTAGGCTTCCTATAGCTGCGGCATAAGGAACAGCTTTCATTTCTTTTATCTCTTTTGATGTCTTCGGAGACATCTCTATAGATAAAGATACTCCAAGCCTAAAAGGTAGAAAACCTTTCTTGGAGTCTTGCATGCTAAAATGAGCTAGGATCGTTTCGATATATGAAGCATGGGATAAGCCTAAAAGGTAGATGAGTCTTTTCTTGCGATCCTTTATTACTTTGATCCAAAGAATATATGCACATTCTCCCAAGTCCTTCATATCAAATTGCTTGGGAAACCATACTCTTACTTCCGACAACACTTTGATATTGTTTCCAACTAACAAAAATATTATCTACGTATAGTACAAGAAATACCATCACATTTTCATCACACTTCTTGTATACACAAGACACATCTTGCCACCGAATAAATCCATAGACTGGATTACTTCATTAAATCGGATGTTCCAACACCTTGAAGCTTGCTACAGTCCATAAATAGACTAATTGAGCTTACATACAAGATGCTCTTTGCCCTTTGCAATGAACCCCTCTGGTTGCTTCATATGGATGCTATCTTCAAGACTTCCCTTAAGGAAAGTTGTCTTGACATCCACTTGCCAAATCTCATAATCCATATGAGCAACAAAAGATAAAAGAATCTGGATAGACGTAAGCATGACTACCGGTGAAAAGGTTTCCTCATAATTGATACCCTTTTTCAACAAGCCTTGCTTTGAAAGTTTCCACCTTCCCGTCTGTCCCTCTTTTTTTATTGCAGACGTATTTACACCCAATGACTTTTACACCATTTGGTGGTTTTACAAGCTCTCAGACTTTATTAGAATACATAGATTCTATTTCTGTATTCATTGCTCTTTGCAAAGATGCAACATCTTTATCTTGGATTGTTTCGTCATATGTCTGGGAATCAAGTTCATGTTCACCAGGGATCAAGTCCAAAGACTCTCCCAAAACATGAATCTTTCAGGTTGCCTAACAACCCTCCCACTACAACGAGGCACTGTCTGCAATTATGCATCATTTGTGACACGTGTTGCAATTTCATGTGATATCACATCTTGTACAGTTGGTACTAGTTTAAACATGTCTTCTCTAATTTCCTTAATAACAATTTTACTCATGGGCTTGTGGTTCATAACATAGTCCTCTTCTAAAAATCGGGCATTGGTGCCAACAATGACCTTCTGATTTTTAGGACTATAAACCTCCTTTCGTTTCCCTAGGATAACCCACAAACAAGTGAACTCCTGTCCAACTTATCAATGTCTCCCTTCAGCACATGTGCTGGACCACCCCAAATCCGAATATGCTTCAGACTAGGCTTACGCCCATTCTACAATTTTATGGGAGTAGAGGGTTCTGACTTTAGAAGGTACTATGTTCATTGTCGTTTCCAAAGTATATCCCCAAAATGAATTTGATAATTCTGAATAACTCATCATTGATCTAACCATTTCCATAAGAGTCTTATACCTTCGTTCTGCCACACCATTCTATTGGGGTGTACCAGGTGCAATCAGTTGGGATTGAATCCCGGCATCTGATAAGTGACTCCTAAACTCTCCTAAGAGGTACTCGCCACTACGATCTCACCGTAGTGTCTTGATACTTTTACCTTGACATTTCTCCACATCAGCCTTGTACTCTTTGAACTTATCAAAGCACTTAAACTTGCGGTGCATCAAGTAAATGTACCCGTATCTCGAATAGTCGTCTATAAAAGAGACGAAATATTCGAAACCACCTCTTGCCTGGATAGTCATAGGTCTACTCAAATCAGAATGAACCAATTCCAACACATCTTTGGCTCTATACCCCTTAGACTTAAAAAGGCCTCTTGGTCATTTTTCCTTCCAAGTAAGACTCACAAGTTGGAAAGTTTTCCACCACCAATGAACCCAAAAGTTCATCTATTATCCTTTCAATCCAACTCAAGTTAATATGACCTAGCCTTAGATGTCAAAGATATGATTGGTTCATTTTCGAAGGTTTCTTTCTCTAATTAGAGTTAGAAGATGTGTTATTAATTTTCATTTGTTGCATCGTGAGAGTTATTGGATTATAAATTGCCAACCAACGTACTAGAACAGATAACTTTCCTATTTTTATTGATAACAACTTTGTTATCAAAAGAGACAGAATATCAAGTTCTTTGAATAGTTTAGAAACTGAAATCAAGTTCTTTCTAAACTTGGTACGTAAAGATAATTTCTCAAAATCCATGTTTTATTCCTATCAGAGGATAAACTGTAAGGAAATAGGTTGCTAAACACGTAAACGCGCAGCGAAAAAACCTATTTCCTCCAGAAGATCCATGCGAAGGGAAACAAAATGTATACTAAGTTAGATCTAAAGACATGATAGAGTATACCTTTGTAGCGTGCTCACAGACTCACGACAACTCGAATCACAGCACAATCTCGCGTTCGCGCCTCTACGGTATCCACACGAACAAGCGTTCATTTGTCTCACAAACTCACAAGATGGAGATGAAAACCACCTAAGGTTGTGCTAGCAACCTTGAGAAGGTTTTGGCCAAGAGGACAGGAGAGGAAGAAGCCAATGAAGAAGTGCCCAAAATGAAGAGAAAATTGCTTAAGTATTTTCATCCAATGAAAACACTTAATTAGCATTAATGGCCTTAATGAGTATTTACACTCCATTAAGAATCACACTTGTAACTCCATATTTCAAATGAGTGTAACTCCTCATTTCAAATAAATTTCAAAAATTGAATGAAATATATAATTAAATTTCAAAATTTAATAATTATCTTCATTAATCCTCACTTGAGTCTAACTCAAGTCTAATGGACTTGAGTCTAACTCAAGGCTAATTCAATCGAGTCTTACTCAATTAATCCTCATGCAATTCAAATTCAATGAATGACTATTTCATTAATTCAAATTAACTCTTTGAGTCTAATTTGTATTGGACTTAATCCAACAATTATATCCAATTGAGTCCAACTCAATATGTCCAATTCAGATTAGATTTAATCCAATGATTCATCATATGAACCCATCTCCAAATCTACTTGTTCTTTGTGTGTGACTCAATAGGTTCTCGTAACGTTGGCAATGTACCTAAATCAATATTTAGATACATAAGCAATGAGTGACATTTAGCAAGGTATCATTGCTACCGAAGTGACGAGAAGGTCAAGCTCCGACCTAACCTGTCTGTGGCTTCTTGTATGACTTGGTCCCTCTATTCTTGATATCTAGGTTGATGAATGAGGCATAGATCATGTCATCCTCTTATCAACCTTTGTGTTTCTTGATCTCTAAGTAGACACACTCAATCAAATAAGATCAATATCTCATATTGACTCATGTGCGCATGGCCATGTTTTCTTGTGTCCTACTAATCAAGGGGCCCATAGATATCGCTTCCATCATATGGAAGGGATAGATCCCATCTACATCACTCACATCCCTCCGCATAATTCATTGCATACCTAGTGATCGATTTTATTGTCCACCTTGTTACAGGTGATATTTGCCGATACCAAAGTACACAACTCCTTATGTAGGGAACTGTAGTGACTTCAGGTCAAAGGACTATTCATACCAATAGTCACATGAGAATGTTTATGACACTCATATAACGATCCATGAAACATTCTCATGCCAAGTCATTCAGTATATATTCTTTAATATATACTCATGTGTCAACCTGATATCTCATATCCATCACTTGTGAGATCAAGTTATCCGTTGACCTATATGCTAGTCTCAACGCATTAATATTGTCCTTGTATATTAATGTTCAACTAGGAATAGTTAAGAGTAGTGTTCTCAACAATATCTCACTATCAATTCAACCAATTGATATATTGTAGATAAGAACCTACTACCCAAGGACATTATTATACTTATTCAATTGGCACTGAACTGAAATAAATATAATAACCAACTTTGTCATTTATTAATAATGATATATGATACAATAATGTGCCCTTTACAATCATCTCATAATTGGTACTAGGGTTAATACTAACATAAACATCTCCGACTGCAACAGCTACTATTTTACTGCAGTGCCCATGTAGACGGTGATTTCCCCTTCATATAGTTGTCGGGTTTCCTGGAACCCCTGCAATGAATTACAGACATGATCAATGGCTCCCGTATCTACACACCAGGTATCGGTAGATAACACCACTAAATATATTTCAACAACTAATGAATAAAATACACCTTTATTGTTCTCAGTTCTGAGAGGACAGTCCACCTTAGTGTCCAAGTTTTTGTTTCGAATCATTATAATTTGGACTACTAAGTCTATTATATAGTATAATAGCTAGGGGATTGAATAACATTTAAAATCCTAAGAATCACAAAACTATTTGATCAAGACCAACACCTCAAAATCTTCGTGAATTTTGTATGTCATGTTAGTGTGGACGTATACAAATTCAAATATTAAGAGAATATTTTATCCATTAATTTTATTATCTCGTCAACCTAACTTTATGAAAAATAAAATTAATAGTTGGTCTGTCTTTGATCAAATATTTAGTCAAAACTTTGAATTTAAAATAATATTGATTCCTCAAAACAATATCATTTAAATTCACCAACACCTCAAACACCGTGAATTTTGTGTGCCACGTTAGTGTGGACATATACAAATTCAGACATTTGTAAGAGGATGGTCTTACCCATTAATTATCTTGTAAACCTTAAATTACCTCAAACACCATGAATTTTGTATGCCACATTAGTATGGACGTATACAAATTCAGACATTTGTAAGAGGAGGGTCTTACCCATTAATTATCTTGTCAACCTTAAATTACCTCAAACACCATGAATTTTGTATGTCACGTTAGTGTGGACGTATACAAATTCAATTGTTTATAGGAGGAGATTTTACCCATTTTATTTTATCAACCTAACTTTATGACAAATAAAATTACCTCAAACACCATAAATTTTGTATGTCACATTAGTGTGGACGTATACAAATTCAGACATTTGTAAGAAGGGCTTTTACCTAGCTTTATGACAAATTAATAGTTGGTATTCCTTTGGTCACACAGATAATAGCAGTGACTCCGTTGGGGAGGATACTATTAAATGCGCCTAAGTGTATACCATTACTTGATACTTAGTCCATTAAATAGGATTGTGCCCCTTCAGTTGGGGAAGATCACATGCTCCTAAATAATTTCCTATAATCATCCATTTAGGAAGTTTGATCTAGTGATATGAAAACAAACTCATCCATTGTGGAGGCCGGTACTCAGTGTTGGGTTTTCGGGCCGCGAAAACCGCTTTTCGCGTCGCGAAAACCCCGAATCGCCCAAGCCACGGATCTCGTGCAAGGTAAAACTTTCGAAAAATACGAGTACGAGTTTAAAACACGATCAACTCTTAGATCTACGAGGGAAAAACATTTACCCTTGATGCGTGCCCTTCGCAATCCGCAACGTCCAAAGGTAGCCGGATCTCGAGACCATCAAGCGAACGGTCCTCTAGCGGTATCCACACGAACAAGGAGTGGTCTTCTACCACTCAAAGATGGAGAGGAGAACCCACAAGTGTGCTAGCACTCTCTAGGGCTCTCGGATTGGATCTAAAAGGTGAGAAAGGAGAGAAGGGAAAAAGGAACTCACACACTCCTCTAGGTACTCTCCTTTTGTGACCTTCACACCACCTAGTTGCTTGGAATCAACTCTCACTTCTTCTCCACCATGAAGCCACGACCATCAGCAAGCAAGAGAGAGGGAGAAGCACCCAAGGAAGAAGAAGCATTGAACACCATTCAATTGCCACCAAATGAAACCCTCTCCTCACTTAGTGTGGCCGGCCACCACATGTGTAACCCCCACATTAATGTGGCCGGCCACATTAAGAGGATTAATGGTGTGTAACCTCCATGAGGTGGCACACCATTATATAAGGGGATGATGTGGCATGCCATGTAGGATGAGTCATCCTCATGATGTGTCAATTCATCAAGTCAAAACTTGATGTGCCAACCTCTATTTGGTCAAGTCAAACTTGACCAATGCTCTTCCTTGTTTAGTTAAATCCAAGCTTTGATTCAAGTCAATTTTAATTTAATGAATCTCAATTCACTAATATAAATTAACTCATGAATCAAATTTAAATTAGACTCATTCAACAATTGAATCTAATTGAGTCTAACTCAATAAGTCTAATTTGAATCCAATCTTTGATTCATCATATGAATCTAATCCTATTGGTTCATCATATGAACCTAATCTCCATGCACATGTTCTTTGTGTGTGACCCAATAGGTTCTTGTAACGTTGGCAATGTTATAAACTCCTTTAAAAACATAAGCAATGAGCGGCATCTAGCAATACATCATTGCTACCCAAGTTACAAGAAATGTTGAGATCCAACATCACCTTGTGACTACTAATTGTGACTCCTCACAATATGTGACAAGTGTCCTTCTATCCTAGACATCTAGATTGATCAATGTGAGGCATAGACCGTGTCATCCTCTGACCAATCTAAATCTTGAACTCCGAGTAGACTCACTCAATCAAATGAGTTCTATATCTCATATTGACTCATTTGGGTATGGCCATACACTTCGTGGTCTCACTCTATCAAGAATATCGATGTCTCTCCCGTCATATAGGAGGGATAGATCCCATCTACATCACTCACATCCCTCTGCATAATTTGTTATATACCCAGTAATCGCCTTTATAGTCCACCCAGTTACGGGTGACGTTTGACGAAACTAAAGTACATAACTCCTTATGTAGGGATCCATGGTGACTTCAGGTCTAAGGACTAATAGTCATACTAATAGCCACATGAGAAAGTATATGACACTCATATAACGATCCATGATACTTTCTCATGGCGGGTCATTCAGTATACATTCTCTAATGCATACCCATGTGTCAGCTTGATATCTCTATATCCATGACTTGTGAGATCAAGTCATCGAGCTGGCCTACATGCTAGTCTTATTGTATTAACATTGTCCCTGAATGTTAATACTCGACTAGGAATGATTTAGAATAGTGTTCCCTATATCATCTCACTATCGATTCAACTAATCGATTGATATAGGTATGAACCTTCTACTCAAGGACGCTATTATACTTAGTCTATTTGGCACTAATACAAATAAGTATAATAACCAAACAAATGCCTTGATTTTAATATACAAGAATATGATACAATGAGTCCATACAATCATCAAATGATTGGCTCTAGGGCTCTAACTAACACTCAGAGCCAACACGCAAGTTTGTTTGCATCACTTACAAACCAGTAAAGGAGACCATGAAATTTATTTATAAATCCCTCTCCCACTTAGTTATTTAAGATGAGGATTTTATCATGCACACACACATCATAGTAAATAAAAAGAAATAAATATGGGAAAATAATTTTCCAACTATTATGGAAATAGGCCTATAATCTATGGAATATCGTACTGGTTCCCCTGTACAAACACATGCACACACACACAATAATCTAAGACCTAGACTTGAGCTTGGATATCACTTTGTAAAACATCATGCAAAAGGAAATGGACCTATAATCTTGTACCCTATTTGCATGAGCTATTTTTGGGACTAAGGCAATCAAAGTGTGATTCCATGATTTTAGAAGTTGCCCAGTAGTGAAGAACTCTAGCACAACTAAGGTGAAATCATCCTTAACTGTATCCCATGTCTACTTAAAGAATTTAGAGCTATATCCATCTGGACCTAGTGCTTTAAGGTCTCCTATACTGAAAAGAGCACTCCAAACCTCCTCTACAATTGAATCCTTACTAATTGGGCATGATGATCTGCTGTTAAAACTCTCCCAAACTGCATACACTTGGCCTAGAAAGTGCCACATACTACTTGGGTCCCTAGCTGCTCCTGATAGTGTCTAACAAATGGCTAAGCTACTTCCTAAGGACCGGCGGTATACACCCTATCATCTTTTTCAATAGCCACTATTTCTCTTCTTTTGTTGTTTCATTTGACTAATGAGTGGAAAAAGGGGGTGTTTCTATCAACTTGTTTGAAATATGCATGTTTTGCCATTTGTTGGTAGAATAAGTACTCAGTTTGTGCTAGGAGGTCAACAACTTACCTAGCTTCTTTGTGTTCCTCGTCCACGGATCCTTGGGTTAAAACCCTCTCCTGTACTTCCTTTAGGTGAATCTATGCCCTCTTTACTCTTTCTTGTATGTGTTGATAACTCTCCTTATTGATCTTCCATAGTGGTTTCTTAAGGAGTAAGAGCTTTTGTTTAAGTCTAAATTAGCATACACCCTCCCTAATCCTTGAATCCGTGAATGCCCACTCTTTTTAGACTATTTAGTTAAAATTTTGGTGTGTGGTCCACGTGTTGAAAATTTTAAAAGGCTTGGCTTGCTGTCTCCTAGGTTCTAGAATGGATACAATATAGGAAGCATAATCTGAGATAATCCCAGGTGGTCTGAACTCTGTCACACTACTCCTGTCTTACTCCAGCCATATTTTGTTCACTATTGCTCTATCTGTTGGTTGCAACTCGAAATGTCGTACTGGTTCTCCTGTACAAAAATTTTGTACAAGTCTCAAACCTTTCTTAACAACCTATTGTGTTCTTTAGAAATTAAATTTGGAATAGCAAATAGAACTTAACATTATTGATTCCAAATTCAACTTATCTGTTCTTAGAGGTTTAGACTTGGATCGCAAACGATGCTTAACACTATTAATTCAAATCCACCCATGTTACAAAGTTGATTAAATATTTATTTCATGGATTGACTTCCAGGTTAAACATGGTGAGGCACTAGGCCTTCTTGGTTATGGGAGCATCCACCACTTTCTAGACAAAGCCTTTCAACGAAATTCAATATTTAATCTCCTTATAATAACCCTAGGTTTAACCATTAAGAACAATCGAATAACAAGATTGAAAAAAATAAAAGAAACACAAAATCCAATCATAAATTTGAAATCTAGAATCGTTAGCCTCTTGTGTTTGGTATTTCAAAATCCATACAAAAAAACTAGTATGATGCGGAATAAGACAACTAGTTATACCTTTCTTTGTATCTTATAGACCTCACGATCTTCTATTGTATTCCTCTTCTTAACTTGGACGTCGTGTGGGCGACGATCTACCAAGACGAGAATCCACCCAAGCCTTCTTCTTCCTTCCAAGTTTCGTCCACCAACAATCTCCTAGAGATGAAGTACTTTGGCCACCAACCAAGCTCCAAGGGATGCTAGACAAGAGAACCTCTTTCTCTTCTTCTTCTTCTCCTTCTTCTCCTTCAAGCAACCGGCCATCATTGGATCTCCACACCAATATGCCGACGACCACCAAGAGGGAAAACAAAGGAGAAGAGAGAATGAGTAAGGGCTGGCCACCACCAAGGAAGAGAGGAGAGGAATAGAAGATGTAATCTTATTGTGAGGTGAGGCACCTCTACCCTTTCTTTTATATTCCTTGATCTTGGCAAATCAGGAAAGTTTTATAACAAAAAATAAAACTTGCTTTCTTATCTATGACATGGCCAGCCACATGCATATTCTCCAAGCAAGGAAAGATTTTAAACAAAATTAAAATCTCTCATTTAAAATCCCCTTTGTGGATAGTTATAAAAGGAATGTTTTATAAATTAAAATCTCTCTTTTAAATCCTTTTATAGATATCTATAAAAGATAAGATTTAAAATAAAAACATGATTTCATAAATGAAAGTTTCAAAAAAAAAATTAAAATCTTTCTTTCACATTATAGATATCTACAAATAAGGAAAAATTTCAAATCTCTCTTTTATTCCTTTGTAGGAATTTATAAAAGGAAAGATTTTAAAATTTAAAACTCTCTTTTTAAAACCAACATAAAAGGAAAGTTTTTAACAAAATAAAAACTCCCTTTTATTTCCTGTTATGACCGATCAAAAAAAGAAAAGTTTTATATTAAAATTATCCTTTTAAATCCTTTTTATGGATCTCTATAAAAGGAAAGATTTTAAAAAATAAAACTACCTTCTCTTCATGGTGTGGCCGACCCCTTTCTTGGGGACCAAGCAAGGCTTAGCCGGCCCTAGCTTGGGCTCCA
Source organism: Zingiber officinale (assembly GCF_018446385.1). Classification (NCBI taxonomy): domain Eukaryota; kingdom Viridiplantae; phylum Streptophyta; class Magnoliopsida; order Zingiberales; family Zingiberaceae; genus Zingiber; species Zingiber officinale. The sequence goes on along the minus strand of NC_055998.1, from coordinate 59,701,881 downwards.
AGCTTGGCTTGGCCGACCCCTTGCTTGGTCTCCAAGCAAGGCTTGGTCGGCCCTAACTTGGGCCTTAAGAAGCTAAGCTTTGAGCGGATATAAGGCTTTATATAAGAGGTTACAATAGGGACCGAAAGGATGAATTTGTTTTGGTCTCCCGATGAGCTTGAGCTTCCCGTGTTCGCCCCGAACACCCAACTCAAGTTCATCAATAATATCTCATTCCACTAAAGAGTTATTATTGCACTACCACACCAATCCCATATTACTATATGGGCTCCTTCTTATCATGAGTGTATTGGTCTCCCTGTGTTTAAGATATCGAATGACCATTAATTAAATGAGTTACTGACAACTCACTTAATTAATATCTAGCTCCAAGAGTAGCACCACTCAAATTCATTGTCATGTCGGATGATCCTGTTTGAGAAGCTGGACAAGACGGAGATCCGGAAGAAAGAAACCCCTCGTGCTGATGAAGAATAATGTCTGCCGAATACCAATCCGAGAAACCCAAAGCGAATCAGAAAGAAGTAGAGTCACCGGAGGTTTTCCTCGTATGAAGACCCGATGACGAAGAAAAAAGCCAAATCTGAAGAGAAGAAACCCAGATCCAAAGCTTCCAGGACTTCCTGCGCACAAGAGACCAACCAACACTATCGTTAGTGACCTAAGACCGGGGTGGGAATCCCTGGCTAGGCCCTCCGATGCTCAAGTCAATGATCTCTCTCAGTGTGGAAGAAGGAAGAAGAAGAAGATGAACAGTAGTTGAAAATTAGGGTTCTGGATGTGCACGATGATGTGAACTTACCCCGCCAACGGAGAGGATTCCCCTTTTTATACCACTTCATAGAACCTCCGTAGTCATGAAGTGGACCACTGTTTGTTAACGTTTGTTATGAGATGACGTCAGCTGTGTACTTGTGGTGAATCACTTTTAAGAAATCTTTTTTGTACCCCAGATGTACCTTCTTTGTCGTTTAGCACCTGCAAAATAATATAAAAACACATTTCCCGCCAAAAAAGATATATTTTCTGTCATATAGTTACATACTATCGATATCTCCATTAATCATCATTTCACCCCTTCTGCTGTAATTAATTCCATCTACCAATATTCCTTATATCTATCGAAGTCAATATATTCTATCAAATGTCTTTCCCAGTCATGGGTCAATCGACCGGTCTCGGCTTTCCTTCTGGGAGGTATATTTTGGTCGATATAGACTTATCTCTTATATATCGGCCGATATTTGCCTACCTCAAAGTCTTCCTCCTGGGAAGTATGTTTCGGCCGATATAAACCTGACTTCTCCTAGGAGGCATGTCCCGGCTGATATTAGCCTAATTTCCCGTGGGAGGTATGTCCTGGCCGAGATAAACCTAACTCCCCCGGGAGGTATATTCCGGCCGATATTAGCCTGCCTCTTTTGAGGCATATGTCAATTAATGCGAACATTAGTCTTGAAAAGTATGTTTCGGCCGATATAAACCTGACTCCTCCTGGTAGGCATGTCCCGGCCAATATTAGCCTACCTTCCCCTAGGAGGTATGTCCCGGCCGATATTAGCCTAACTTCCCCTGGGGGGTATGTCCCGGCCGAGATAAACCTAACTCCCCCTGGGAGGTATATTCCGGTCGATATTAGCCTGCCTCTTTTGAGGTATATGTCAATTAATGCTTTCGGCCGATATAAACCTGACTTCTCCTAGGAGGCAAGTCCCGGCCGATATTAGCCTACCTTCCCCTACGAGATATGCCCCGGCCGATATTAGCCTAACTTCCCCTGGGAGGTGTGTCCCAGCCGAGATAAACCTAACTCCCTCTGGGAGGTGTGTCCCGGCCGAGATAAACCTAACTCCCCCTGGGAGGTGTATTGTAATGTCCCGCCCCTCCTGCTAAGGCGACAGGGGTTACTTTAACATACATAGTTACTACAGCGGAAGTCTTATTTATAGAAATTAAAAACTTTTCTTTTCTTTAAAATCACCACGACTAATCACCTAGACATATAAAACCGTATAGCATACTTAACATGATTTTTAAGTCATAATACCCAAACACATAATTAAATGTCATGGAGTCATAAAGCAGTAACATAAACTAGGCATAGTTCTTATTGAACAAAAGTAGGTCTTTCTTCTTTAGCCAAGCCACTACCACACACATCCTTCTAGCCCCTCCTGCTGCTCCCCTAGTTCATCCATTACTTGCCTTAATCTGTGGTACAAGAAAGTAAGCTGTGAGCACTCATGGCTCAGTAAGTTCCTTTCCTACTCACAAAAATCGTATAGCATATCAAAATCACAAGACATAATGCATGGAGACAAATTCATCATATCATGCAGCATATCATGGCATATCGTAACATAATCGTAAGGTATCATGGCATAACATAACATGATCATCAAATGCACCCTGACATATCAACATCATCATAAATATCATGGCATAATCATAAAGTATATGCAAGGTGAATTTCAAAACATGTATCATGAAAACATATGCAACATATCTTTTGAAAACTTATAATATACATACTTAAACATAATCTCAACATAAGGGGGGCCTCGACTTGTACCACATAGATAAATGTGCGCGTCCTATGTAGGTCCAAGGTAGCAAGTCTTGAACCCTACAAGGCATACATACTAGGCATGTTTCTTAGTCCATCGACCTAGGGGCACTTAGGAGCTCATCCCTAACGAGGCCCGTTTCTTAGTCCATCGACCCCGGGGCGCTTATGGAGCCCACCCTTGGTACAAGCCTTAAAAGTAAAGTAGCATGTCATACATATCATAATTCTTAACCTATCATTCATGTCATATTCATATCATGAACAGTGCTCCTAGTCCCAACTGATAGGGAAGCAACTCTTAGGAATAACATAAAGCATGTATAATTGGGCACACAGCACATCATGAATTTGGGCACACAGCACATCATGATCACATGCATAATTGGGCACATAGCACATCAGGAACTTGGGCACATAGCATATCATAAATTCGGGCACATAGCATATCATAAATTTGGGCACATAGCACATCATCATGCATAGGTCATAAGCATACATAAATGAGTATAGCAGCATGGCATATTCTTATCATATCATAAAGCATTGCATGAGAGGCACATGGGAAATCATAATTAGGTCTCTAACCCTAATATTATGTAGTGGCCGAAACATGTAGTTGTAGCCTAGGTTAGCAAGCAACATAAAAGCATGTGAACCCTAAACCTTTATCATATCCTATATCATAAGGATCACCTTGAGCATGTTTAGTTTGGGTTCTAAGCTTCCTAGGTCTTTACTTATATCATGGCCGAAACTCATCAAGCATCAAATTAGGTTATAAGCAACATACAAACATGTAGACCCTAAACTAATGTCATATCATATATCATAAGGAACAACTTGAGCATGTTTAGTTTGGGTTCTAAGTTCTCTAAGCTTTTAACCTTATCATGGCCGAACCCTAGCAAGCATGATTCTAGGTTACAAGTAGCATGAAAGTGTTGAACCTTAAACCAATATCATAACACATATCATGAAGAACATCATGAGCACATTTAGTTTAAGTTCCAAACTTCCTAAGCCCTTTAATCTAAGGTGGCCGAAACTTGTTAAGCATGGAAACCATAAACAAATTTCATAGCATTTATTACAAGAAACATCATGAGCATATCTAAGTTGGGTTCTAAGTTTCCTAGGCCTTTAAACTAATGGTGGCCGAAACATGTAAGGCATATACTAGTTTTCATGTGACATAAAAGCATGGAAACCCTACACAAATTTCATGGCATTTATTACAAGGAACAACATGAGCAACTTAGTTTAAGTTCTAAGCATCCTAGGTCTTAAAACCTTGTGTGGCCGAAAGTTATAGAGCATGTAACCAAATTTCTATGCAACAAACAAGCATAAGAACATCAAGTTAGTTTCATATCATTTCATCAAGAAGGTCATGAGCATCTTAGACTTGTTTTAAACTTTCCTAGGCCTCAAATCTTAACATGGCCGAATCTTCATAAACATGAAATAGAGTTCAAATCAACATACAATCATGGACATATCATATTAGCTTCATATCTTATCTTAGGGAAATCATGGCATGCTTAGTTTTAGGTTTAAATCTCTCCTAGGCCCTTAGTTCTACCATGGCCGAATGTTCATGAGCATGAAAATGAAGTTCCAATCAACATACAAGTAGGAGAAAATGTTAACAACACCATTATCATAGGGCACATATCATAAGAACAAGGGAGCATGTTTTGTTTGAGTCTTAAGCTTACCTAGTTCTTTTGTTGATGCTTGGCCGAGAGTCTAGGATCATGAATCTAAGTTTTAACTAAACATTCTAGCATAGAAACATTAGGTTAACCTCGTACCATAAGATACATGTCACAAAAAATATAATGAGCATATCTAGTTAGGTCTTAAAATTCCTTAGATCCTTCTTTTTGTCTTGGCCGAAATTTCCATGAAGCAACCATAGGTTTTTAAGCAATCTATCTTCATGAAAACCACATGAGCTATTGTACCACAGGTGAGGGGAAGCTTACATAGTTTTCGCTTGTCGATCCTTAAGGAAGTGGTACCCTTGTGAGGAGGGAGGAGAAGTTTCTCTTCCTAGTTTCCCTTTTTGTTTTTCTTCTTCTTGTATGAGGTAGACCTTGAGACTCCTTGCTAGTATTTGTTTTCCCTTAGAGAGAAAACCTAAACTTGACTTTTGGAGATGAGGGAGGAGAGCTCTAGTTCTTGGTGGAGAAGTGAAAGAGGATGAGGAAGAAGAAGATTTAGAATTTCCCTTTCTCTTTTCTCCTCTAATCCTTTTTATTCATCATGGGAAGGATTCTTGTCCCCATTCATCCCCCCCTTTTAACTTCTCTTTAATTCCCACGAAAATGAGAAGGGAGAGAGGAGAGAAAGGAAATTCACCTTTTGCTTGCTTCTTCTCTTAACCAAGAGGAAGAAGAGGTAAGCCACTTGGTTTTCTCTTGCTCTTTTTCTTAGTTTTCTTTTATTTTCTCCTCACCTTTAACTAAATTTTTCATTCCTTCCTATCCAAATATTATTCATTATTCTAGTGGTTACTTCACACTAATTTAACTCTATCATTTGTGGGAGGTTCAAGGTTCAAACCTCAACCTCTCCTTCTTTTTATTTCTATTATTTCTTTTTGATTCCTCTTACTTTCATGCTCTAAAGAAAATACTATCCATATACTTATCTTATAATTTCGTGGGTGTTACATGTATCCCGGCTGATATTGGCCTATCTTCTTGGTTTCCTTACCCCCTTTTCTCTCCTTATCAGGGACCTATAAAACCTTACCCATATCACTAGCCTTCCCTTCAAGTCTAGTCGAAGGAGGTGTAGACGACTGACTAGACATAAGTATGGTTTTGTCTTTTCTTACCCGTGACTCTGCTCCAGATATTGAAATGACCTCACAGATTTTGTGTACCACTGTCTCAGTAAATCAAGTATAGCAATCCTGTGAGCCTTTTGCTCCTTTAAATAGGGCTACAACCTTCTCTTCATCCACCACCCATCTCAGTTCTTCTCCTTCCTTGCCACCTTTTATTGCTAAGGCTATGGTCTCGGATCCTCCTCTTTGCGGGCAACTTTGTCGGACAAGGTGAGATCTATATATGAGTTTATTGAGATTTTTGCTCCGGCTACCTTTGGGGTTCAAGGGATTGTCTTAAGAGAGGAAGATTCGCCATTCAGATTTTTCATCCAAAGATGTCCATGCTCTGAAGGACTAAAAACCTTCAGAGAGATTTTTGCTACTCATAGAGGGGCAGCCAAATGACCCAGGGGTGCTGTGTGAAGGGCACAACACATGTTATCCTTGGGCTATACTTGGTTGCTTCACTTGTCGAGCTCTAGGGCTTGAGAGGGGAAGTGGTTTTTACATTTACTTTTCCATCATGGAATGAATAAATGTTTCCCTGTCTCATTGCCCTTGAGTTTTTCTGTTTTTGTTGCTTTCTTCTTCCCAGGCAGAATCATTGCCACTTATGCGCCTTGGCAAGCTCGGACGAAGTGGGCTATTTCCATCTCTGCTCCGTGGTAAGTTTGAATCCAGTGGGACTAAAATTTTCTGAGCGTTCTAAAAGCTTATGTTTGTAATATTTGTTATCTATCTGAGGTTTACTGTTCTGAGGGGAAATGTAATGTTGTGTACTTGCTCAGGTTATAAGTGTAGAAACAAACTTTTGTATCAAATTAAGTGGTTCTATTGAATCCTTCTGTAACTTGCAAGATTAAATGTGATGTTGCATTCATTACTCCTTTGTGTATCCTATATGTCATTTATTACAGCTAAGGCTATCTTAACTGTTGGAATATCTTCACATTATAACTAATGTTATACCAGCCAATATTGTCTTGTTGATCAAAATCAACACCATACTTATCTAGCATAATCACAGTTAATTAATATAAAATTACTCTGATAAATACTAGTTTGTATTTTATAAGGATATTAATTTAAAATTGGTTATTCCCCTAAATCTCCATCTTAAATGTTTTTCTCTTTAGCCTGGGTTTAGTCAAAAGTTCAGTCCTTTTTATTTTATTATACCCAGTTATTCACGTCTCCTTTCGAAGCTTCCTAGCTAGTGATTGGCTCTTCTACGGGTGAGAGAGCGTTAGAAGCGTACCCCGAGACGTTACCAACCCCAGCATGATCCGACCTATCACATCCGATATGAATGTTTTTATGATGATATGACACATACTTTTTCGGACCGCCACATCATGTAGGTCTTTTGCCTTTCTATTGCGATCCTCAGCGTCTGCTGAGATACAAGTGTTTTGATCTGGCGACAGTTGTGTGCTTTTCAAACCCTAAACCCTTCGTCTCCTTTTAAACTTTGTCCTTTCTTTTTTCTTATCTAGAGTTCTTTTCTTGTTGCTGCCTTCAACCACATCCCGGGCTCACCGTTACTCGACGATCTCTTTTCTTGTCTTCAGTAAGTAATTTGTTGCTTCAATAGCCTATACTTTTGTCCATGGCTACGGAAGCAATTGCTCCTTGGTATGTCCATATGTCTTCCTCCTTTGATAAAAATACTAGGTTATCCATCCATCGTCAGTATGAAATTCCCCGGGAATACAGCATCATAATTCCAAAACCGGATGATCGACCTCATCGTCCCCCTGATAATTGTGTGACCTTTTTCAGGGACCAGTTGATAGGGGGCTTAAGGTTCCCTATTCCTCCTTTCCTGATTGAAATAAGCCAGTACTTTGATATTCCTCTGCAGCAATTTGCCCCCAATGCTTTTCGTTATCTATGTGGTACTTACATGCTTTTTCGCTTACGAGATATTCCTCCTACTCCTCAAAATTTCTTCATGTTTTCTTATCCCAAATTCTCGAAACCTGGTGTCTTCTTATTCCAGTCGCGAACTAAAATGGTCCTTTTTGGGGATATGCTATCGTCTCTCAAGGTTTGGAAGTCCCGTTTTTTCTTCTTGAAGTTTCCAGGACCTATTCCTTGGTCTCATGCTTGGAAATCTTTCTTGCCCCCCTTGCCCGACGTCAAGGAATTTCATCTTCATCCTTCTTTCCCTATCTATTGTGAGAAATTGTTAAATCATCGACTTTCTATTCTTAAGTGGCTACGAATTGATCTCCTATACTTGTTTGGCTTAAGCCCTGTCATGCCTGATACTCGAGTTCCTTTAGGTAACACCTTATTTCTTTCTTCTTATTTTTAACTAACTAAACTATTTTTCTTCTTTATGTAGTGGATAGCTTCTATGATGCTTTGATTGACGAAGAACTTCATGTAGAAGAGGATATACTTCGTGCCAAGGAAGTCGAACTTCTAGCGGCTATTGCTCTTCCACCCCCAATTGAAGAACCAGCTCCTTTAGCTGAAGTACCCAGTTCTTCGGGCGCTCTTGAAGCTCCTGGAGATCCTTCTGCAGAGATCCTTCCCAATCCTGCACCCACTGTTACCTCTCCAGTAGCTGCTGCTGTCTCCTCCTCTGCCCCTCTTCCTCTCATTGAGCTCACGTCTCCTGGTAGCTCTGGTAAATCGATAACTGAACTTTCTAAGGATAAACGCCCAGGGCGCAAATTTACTAGAGCTCCTCCTTCGAAAAGGAGGCTCACCCTTCCTGCTGACGAGCTGGTTTCAGAAGGCTTTGCTTCGGCTGACCTTCCTTCTGATGAGCCGACGCTGGCGGAACTCTACCCTTCTCTTAATTTTCCTACCTCCCCTTTCTCCAATGCCAGCGTCTCTGGAGATGTCTCTTTTACTTTTCCTCTATCCATTCCAACTTCTGGATCTTTACCTTCCTCGCCTTCTTCTTACTTGGTCTTTGCTCCCCCATCTATTCCTACTTCTTCCTTCTCGGTTGGTCCCTCTACCATTCCTGTTCTCCCCATATTACTAGGGGGTTCTTTTGCCAGCTCTTGGGATGAAGTTCGTCCCCTTTTTGAAGAGCTCTCTTTTCCGGAGGCAATTGATCGCTTCTCTCATAAGGAGAATCAGGTGCGTTTACTAACGCTTGCTGTCACGCCCCGAAGGAGTCCCTGTCCGAAGAAATTTTGGCAGCACCTCCCCTGTATGGCGGACAATCTGAAACTTTCTACAATCACTATATATACCTCAGCCACATACGGCTGGAATAATAACATGTAAATAAACCAATCACCACGCAGTTTAATAGTAGACAAATATAGCAGTAATAAGATAACTCGAAAACAACCCTACTCAACTACACTCGTAAAGCTCAAAACATATTCCTACTCCACTACACTCGTAAAGCTCAAAACCGGCAATAAAACCAACTTACCTCTTCTGCCACCTAGGTAGGCATGTAGTAAAACATATCGAATAAAAATCCATCAACAAGGACAATCCATACAATATCCAGGTATCAAACGAAACTAAGTGTAAACATGGTCAAATAAGAAGCAAAACAAAACCAAAAGATCCATAAGTCTTCGGGGTCTTCAGGGGACCAGCAACTAGAACTCTCTCCTGACAGCATCATCCTGAAATATAACAACAATGGAGGCGGGGTGAGTCCAACACTCAGCAGGTATAATTGATATGCAAAGTAAGGAAATAACACCTAGCACTAATCATGCGTACAGTCTCCTGATAAAATAAAGGTAAATGCAAACTGAAGTAAAACAGGAGAGAAACTGTACTAACCAGGACCTGGGTATAAGGACAAACAGTCCGAGAGGTATAGAAATCCTATATGCATGTCAAACATAGGTATCCAAACAAAGTGCAGCATATAAATGCAGCAAACACAAACAATAAATGCATCATGCATATGGTGCCAATATCATGGTCACCCCTGATGCCAGTCAGCCAACTCACAACAAAAGTGGGACCGAGTGGGTAGGGCTGTGACAACCGTGCACTCCGCATCACTACTCCTGATGAGTGACTGAGAGAACGGGATGCTGTCGGAGTACATACATACTCCTACCCCAAATCATAAATGGGGGAGCGCAATGCTCTCATCTCCCGGTACACGATGACGGGGAGGGGTCCCTAACGTGCTACACGCTGCGTCACACTACCCATGAGCGGACCAACGGAGCACCGGAAGAGCAAACTGACGTGCTACCACGCTGCGTCACGCTACCCATGAGCGTCAACAACGGAGCACCGAACAGTGATGAAACTGGCGATGTGCTCGACAATAATGGAGCAATCTATCACACAGCATGCAATCACGCGAATGGTGCATGACACTAAGCATGGTAATATACTAAACCAATCTATGGACATATAATGATGTGCACCATAGTAAATAAATCATATCAAAGTACACTGATCAAATAAGGTATCAAACCTAGGTCCTGAACATGGTGAAGCATGGTTATATCACTACCCCTATGAGCATGTGTAATCAGGTCATAACAACACGAGATGCAAAAAAACAAACAATCAATCAAGCAGGTAACAGGTAGTGATTAACCGAAACAAATCAAGAACATAATTAATGCAACTTGTTAATTTCATTACTATGCATATCAAAGACAATAAGTCAAAAGTACTCGCCTCCAATAAGAAATGTTCAATCTGACTCCGAGATACTCGTCTCGTGTCAAAATCCTGTGTCATAATATTTAATTTAGTTAATTCTATCATGCCTCCATTGACTAAACCAAATCATAATTTCATTGATCAATTAGAGTTAAACTCATTAACCCTAACCCTTCCACCCTTCAATTGATCAAGGTCTATATATATCTATATATATCCGACCTAACATAATAAATTCAAATCCAATTTCATTTCCAAACCTTCCTTCAATTCGGTGTATACTACAGCAAAAGAAACAACTACACTACACCTTACCTCAAATTATCAATTGCTGTTGTTGCTGAAACAAAGGGTGTTTGCTGCTAAAATTTCAAGGTAGTAGCTGTTGGAACAGAGTGAGCCAATCTGCTATGGTTCCGGATCAAAGTGAGATCAAGCAATCTACAACCAACAGAAAATCAAACCCAAATCCACAGCCAGGTATGGCACTTACCTTCAACCAGTAGCCCTAATTTCCCTCTGCAAAGAAGGAGTCCAAGCTCCGATCAGGAAAAACAGCAAGAACGATCCAAAATCTTCCTCCTAGTGTAAAACAGGAAGAAGGTTACAAGCTGTTAAACCCAATCAACCAAAATCATTGAAATCCAGAATTTCTCGTCCCTGCTTACCTTAAGGATCGTTACTAGGACACGGGAACATCGGCGATAGATCGGTAGTGGCACGCAGAGACAAAATCAGGCGATCGTGTGGAGACGGCTAGGGCAAAGAGGAAAGGAAAAGGGTGATGGCAGGTCCTCGGCAGCTGTGATGCCAAACCCTCTGCGGTGACTAGCAACACCGTCGCTGATTCTGCTTCGACGAAGGAATGGCGGCGAGGAATTTGGGCACAGCGGTCGGGGTCGGAACAGGTGGTTTGATTAGTGACGTTTGTGCCGACGAGAGGCCCTGGTGTAAGGGCTCGGATCGGTGGCCGGCAGAGGTGAGGAGATGGGCGGTGGCGGTGCTAGGGCACGGCGACGGCGCTGCTCCGGTCCAGTGAGGGCAGCGGCTTCAGCAGGGCTCAGCGACGGCCGACGGATCGTGGGCAGCGGCGAAGAGTGGCTGTCGAAGGTGAGACAGTGAGGCTGGGCGTCGCGCGGGCACAAGCACAGAGAGGAGAAGGCGTCGGCTTCTCCCTTGGTCCGGGGCTTATGCACGCGTGGGAGAGGAGAAGTGAACCGCCGAGTGGCGGTTAGGGCTCGGAGGAGAAGGCGTCGGCTCGGGTGCGCGAGGGAGAAGAACAGAAACGGCGTCGGGGAAAGAAATAAGAGAAAAAGAAAAAAAAAAGAAAAGAAAAAGGAAAAGGAAACAAAACTTTTCCTCATTAAAACAAGATAGCCTAAACAGGCTTTTCCGGGCCCCGTTTTTATCCCTGTTAACTCGTCCATACGAGCTCCGAAAAATTCCCGAAAAATTTCCAAAAATTTCAGAAAATTCCCTTATTAAGATTCGCCTATTTTCCGGTATTTTACACTTGCTTTCTATTTCTCAACTGTTATCTTATGGATTTTCATTATACTTCCAGCGATGGATAGAAAATATGGGTTTTTCTCGACTACTGCACAACTTATACACTGATAACAAGAGGTTGAGATCTGAAAATGATAAACTAAAACAAGAGGTCGCTGGATTATCTTCTGCTGCGTTTTCTACTACTACCAAGAAACAACTTGAGGCTCAGATTGAAAGTCTTGAAGCACAATTTAAATTAGCTACGGACCTCAACCAAGAACTGACTTCAAAACTTGGCGAGCTAAAAGATAATTATGAAGCAGAATTGACTGAGAAGCTCAAAGCCCTGCAACTGAAAGAAGATGAGATAGCATCTCTGAACAACTTCCTCGATTCAGCTAAAGCCGAGGTTTCTGCCAAAGAAGATGAATTAAAGACCTCTCAGATGGCATTGGTGGTCTACAAGGGGAACGAGGATGTTCGTTACAAGGAACGGGCCACCGCTATGATTGAATCTACTGAATTCAACAGACCAATTGTGAGGTCCATCATATCCGCTTTTACTGCAGGAGCAAAAGGAGCAATTCGACAATTAGAAGAGGAGGGCTACTTAGCTCGTGTCCCTCCTCCTAATTTCTTGAACCGTCGCAGACTTATTGAGGACAACCTCCTGATCTATACCCTAAGCTGACTCTAACTTAAATTCAAGTTATCGTAAAAAAGGGGGATCGAGGCTCTGTAATGATAATCCGATAAACTCATGTGACTCTGACTATTCCCTTTTTGTCGTTAATTTTACTCTTTCTCATGATGGCCATCTGTTTCATGTAAATGCATCCAATGTTGTTTGGTTTGTCATCATAGAACCTTTTTCGACAGATCATTTCTTGATGACCGGTTGATATATATCAAGGTTGATAAATATCGCTCGATATTTCATAGTTTAGTCATATCTCGCCCGATTTGACACAGCTTTATTATGATGTCCTTAATATTGGTCGATTTATTTTACTTGACCGGTTTACCCTTGTGTCTTCATATGTCTTTTTCTTGTATTAATCGAGTCTAATGGGGTTTTATTATAGTGTACATTATTTGACTCATTATGATAAGCTTTTGGTTGACACACTAGTCTGCTCTTTTGTCTCGGCCGATCCATCAGAACCGCCCGTTTCGTATTTATAGACCATATCCAGTATCCTTTAACCAAGTCTCGTCTGTTAACTAATATCTGGTGCTCAACTTTTATTTTTATTATACCCATACCCTAAACTTATGCTTATTGGATTAATTTTTCTCTGTACTTGTCAGGCTTTCTTCAGAATTACTTCTAGGGAAACTTCACACATTTTTCGAGGTAGATTACTTAACTTTACCTCTTTCTTTTGATTTTATTCTTTAACATTATTATTTATGACGATTGAAATTCTAAGTACCTCTTACTCTCCTTCTTCCTTCTGCTGTTTCTGTTTGGGGGTTTTAGCGCGAGGTCAGCAGAAAAACAAGGGTTTACAAAGTTTTCTTCTGCTTTTCTCGTCTCTGTTCTTCTTCCCTGATTCCTCTTCCTTTTATTGTTCTTTTCCATGGAAACCTCCCCTCCAGCATGGTTTCTCTCGTGCACTTCCAACCTTATAGATACAGAAGAAGTGGATTTACAAGCGACCTATGGTTTTCCTTCTTATATCATCCGTCCCGCTCCTCATGAGGGTCTGCATCTTCCTCCTTTGGGGTGTGTATCTATCTTCTGGGACCAGGTCCTACATGGTTTTCGTTTTCCTCTTCACCCCTTTTTCTGTAATGTCAGCCATTATTTTAATATCCCACTCAACCATTTTGTTCCCCAATCCTTCTCCATTCTCATGGGTTTTATTGGAGTATCTAAACTGTTAGATTTCCCCTTGTCTTCACGTCTTTTTCACTACTTCTTCATTCCTCGTCGAGTGGATGTTGGTGTTTTTAAATTCCAATCTCGTCTCAAGGCTATTTTGTTCAACCGCATTCCTCCTCAAGGGGAATGGTATCATAAATTTTTCTATATGCGTCTCCCTTCTCCCCCTCCGTTTCCTATTCAATGGGTACATGACTTACCTCCACTTCCTAGCACTCATGATCTTCTTGATGATCCCTCTGTGGCTTCTACTCTACCTAAACTGAGGGGAGCAAAATTCAGCTTGCCGCATCTAATTGTGGAGGGTTTAATGTTTCCTTTTGGAATAGGCAAGATTGATACCCAATTGGATGGATCCTTTGGTATGTAACGACATCTCAATCCATATTTACTGATTAATACATCTCTTTTATAACGATATTCAATTTCTGTATTTCAACTGATGTTCTTCTTCCAGCCTTCATGTACAAGAATCCTGCCATTACCAAGTCTTTTGTAAATAATCTCGGAGAAGAGTGGTTACGTGACTGCCGATCGAATCCTAATTTTTCTACCCTGGGTTTACTGTCTGAAGAAGAGCGGCGGGCAGAGGCTGTCGCACTCATGGAAGAGGAAGAAGAAGAGCCTTTTGTTGCCTTGGTTAAAAAGCCAAATCTTACTGAGGCTTCTTCCTTTAGTGATTTCTTTGACACTTTTGTGCAAGCTCCTCTTGTCCCGGCGCCTATTTCTCGAGAGAGAGGTAAGGCACCGATAACTCCCACCCATATTATCTCTAATCCTGCTCTTAGGATGATGAGGCCCGGTCTACTTATCCCTTCTTCTTCTATTATTTCAGCTCCTCCTGCTTCTGCTTCTGAGATGGCCGTTATCCCTCCTGTGTCCTCTGCATCCTTGGCATTGGCCTTGCCTCCCTTGGCTTCTAGGCCTCGAGCAAAACGGACACCTTGCTGGCGATCCTCTCCAAGTGTTAGTCCTTCAGCCGTTAGTGTTCCTACAACTGCAACAGCCCCTCCTACACTGTTACCTTCTATTCCATCTAGTCCTTCCCCCGTTCCTCTTGTTTCTACTATTCCTTTCCCTTCTATTGCATCTTCTTCTTCTTCGCCTCCTTCTTCCTCCCTTCCTTGTCCTTTATTTTAACTGGTCGCGGGCTTACCTTCTCAATTGGGATAGCCCTCTAGTCCACCTAGCTATGACACTTTGCAACTACAAGGTTTATTAGCCGAATCTTGGATGCAAGGTTATGAACAACTAAGAGGCCTTAGTCTTCCACATCGGGCTGATCGCCATAGTCGTCAGGCAGTGGCTGTAAGTATTTCTAGTTATATGTTATCAACTTTGTATCTTCATCTTTAACTTACATTATCCTTTTGTTTAGTTTCTTGCCACAAGTCTACATATCGACCAACTACTTACGGCTAAGGACCATGAGAACAATAAATTGAAAGCTCAATTGGAGACGTTGAAGGCTACTTCTCCTTCTTCTAACAGTGATATGGCTCAGTTGCAAGAGAATGTGTCCTTACAAAGTCAACAGTTGGGGACCTTGAAACAAGAATTGGGGGAGTGTCAACAATTATTGAAAGATAAAGAGCTTGCCAGAAGGACGTTAGAATTACAGGTGGAAAGGTTACAATCTGGTCTTCGACTAGAGATTGCTTTGAAAGAGAAAGCCCTCTTAGATGCTTCTCAAAAAAGTCTTATTTTAGAGAAAGTAGAGAAGCTCCATAATGCTTGTCTTTCTGACCAAGCTCAGGACTTAGCCTCTCATGATTTCATTCTCCTACAGGAACAAGAGCAGAGGAAAGCTCAAGATGTTGAATTATCATTGCTCCAGAAGGAATTGGAGCAGCTTAAATCAGAGAAGGATGCTTTGAAAGATCAGAACGCAAAACTACAAGCTGATTTTCAAAATTACAAGGAGCAAGAGAAGAACCGGTGGGAAGAGCGGCGTCAGACTTATTTAAAGTCTTCAGCCTTTGCTCGGGAATTCGTTCGTAGGATAGTAGGTGCTCTAAACCATTCTGTATTGGGAGTTCTTCAACAATTAAGAGAGGGTGCCTACCTACCCAAAGAACCTCCCCTTTCTTTCATAAATCATCGCAGGCTTAACGAAGAACTGCCCGCGGATTTAAAAGGCCCTTTTCCGAATGTTTAAGGAGATCATTTATAAAAGACTTGTACTATAAGAACTGATAATGAAAAGAAGTGCAATTAAAGCTGGGTAATTAAGTACTTGCAGTATATAAGAAATTTTTAATACTTACTTGCTTCTTTATCATGCTGGTTTGAGAATACCCCTTCTGACATGCTTTTGAGTATTGAGTATAAACATTATTCGAGAATTCCTGGCTTATCTCGGGAAGTTAAACCTTGTCCTGATGAATTCTTCTGCAGATGACATCTGGTATACTTCATAATTCCAAAAGAATGCATAATTTTAATTGATTTCTGGATAAGGAGCTGCATAAAATTCCTGAGTTCTGAGCTGAATATATTATTCCAGGCGAATTTTAAATAAAGACTTCCAAATGGATGGGCTTCCAAATGAATAATGTATCATATGTATAGCATCCCTTTTGAATCCTGGCCTTATGTCCGCATAACCCCGGTCGATTAGGCCTTGAAATTATAAGATTTATTACTCACTTATACTTTGTGATGGTTTAGAGTCTCCGGTTTCTCCTATGAAGACCCGTCTGAGTTGCTTCATAAGATTTCCCGATCGACTTATGTTCTCTGATGGTTTAGAGTCTCCGGTTCCTCCTATGAAGACCTGTCCGAGTTACTTCATAGAATTTCTCGATCGACTTTTGATCTGTACTGGTTTAGAGTCTCCGGTTCCTCCTATGAAGACCCGTCCGAGTTGCTTCATAAGATTTCCCGATCGACTTTTTATCTCTGATGGTTTAGAGTCTCCGGTTCCTCCTATGAAGACCCGTCCGAGTTACTTCATGGGATTTCCCGATCGACTTTTCATCTCTGATGGTTTAGAGTCTCTGGTTCCTCCTATGAAGATCCGTCCGAGTTACTTCATGGGATTTCCCGATCGACTTTTGATCTATACTGGTTTAGAGTCTTCGGTTCCTCCTATGAAGACCCGTCCGAGTTGCTTCATAAGATTTCCCGATCGACTTTTGATCTCTGATGGTTTAGAGTCTCCGATTCCTCCTATGAAGACCCGTCCGAGTTACTTCATAAGATTTCCCGATCGACTTGTGATCTTTGATGGTTTAGAGTCTCCGGTTCCTCCTATAAAGACTCGTCCGAGTTACTTCATAGAATTTCCCGATCGACTTTTGATCTGTACTCGTTTAGAGTCTCCGGTTCCTCCTATGAAGACCCGTCCGAGTTACTTCATAGAATTTCCCGATCAACTTGTGTTCTGAGATGGTTTAGAGTCTCCGGTTCCTTCTATGAAGACCCGTCCGAATTGCTTCATAAGATTTCCCGATTGACTTTTGATCTCTGATGGTTTAGAGTCTCCGGTTCTTCCTATGAAGACCCGTCCGAGTTACTTCATGGGATTTCCCGATCAACTTTTGATCTATACTGGTTTAGAGTCTCCGGTTCCTCCTATGAAGACCCGTCTGTGTTGCTTCATAAGATTTCCCGATCGACTTTTGATCTCCGATGGTTTAGAGTCTCCGGTTCCTCCTATGAAGACTCATCCGAGTTACTTCATAGAATTTCCTGATTGACTTTTGATCTCTGATGGTTTAGCGTCTCCGGTTCCTCCTATGAAGACCCGTCCGAGTTACTTCATAGAATTTCCCGATCGACTTTTGATCTCTGATGGTCTAGAGTCTCCGATTCCTCCTATGAAGACCCGTCCGAGTTACTTCATAGAATTTCCCGATCGACTTTTGATCTCTGATGGTTTAGAGTCTCCGGTTCCTCCTATGAAGACCCGTCCGAGTTACTTCATAGAATTTCCCGATCGACTTTTGATCTCTGATGGTTTAGAGTCTCTGGTTCCTCCTATGAAGACCCTTCCGAGTTACTTCATGGGATTTCCCGATCGACTTTTGATCTGTACTAGTTTAGAGTCTCCGGTTCCTCCTATGAAGACCCGTCCGAGTTACTTCATAGAATTTCATGATCGACTTGTGTTCTGAGATGGTTTAGAGTTTCCAGTTCCTCCTATGAAGACTCATCCGAGTTGCATCATAAGATTTCCCGATCGACTTTTGATCTCTGATGGTTTAGAGTCTCCGGTTCCTCCTATGAAGACCCGTCCGAGTTACTTCATGGGATTTCCCGATCGACTTTTGATCTATACTTGTTTAGAGTCTCCGGTTCCTCCTATGAAGACCCGTCCGAGTTGCTTCATAAGATTTCCCGATCGACTTTTGATCTCCGATGGTTTAGAGTCTCCGGTTCCTCCTATGAAGACCCGTCCGAGTTACTTCATTGAATTTCCCGATCGACTTTTGATCTCTGATGGTTTAGAGTCTCCGGTTCCTCCTATGAAGACCCGTCTGAGTTACTTCATAGAATTTCCCGATCAACTTTTGATCTCTGATGGTTTAGAGTCTCCGGCTCCTCTTGTGAAGACCCGTCCGAGTTACTTCATAGAATTTCCCGATCGACTTTTGATCTCTGATGGTTTAGAGTCTCCGGTTCCTCCTATAAAGACACGTCCGAGTTACTTAATGGGATTTCCCGATCGACTTATGTTCTATGCAAAAATATAATATTTGTACTAACCTCATGACGGGGTTTAAAGTTTCTTGGCTTTTCTTAAGGGGAGCTGAATAGGCCTTCAAGATTTCCCCCTGTTGATTGCTTGAAATAGAAAATGAAGGTTCTCTTGATATTTATCCCTCGATATGAACCATATTTATTTCTGGTGGTGATATTTGTCTTGCCTGGTTTTCATTAAAAAGAGTAAAGTACATAAACTGCAGGTATACTTCTTCTCAGTTCACCAGGGACTTCAAATAATTGTGAACACATTCTTAAATAGTGTGATCTAGTCAGGTTCGATAAGGCTGTAAATGATTATCACTCCAAGGTCGCTCCAAAATTCTCCCTTCAGCATCTTGGAGATAATATGAGCCTGATGCGAGCTTTTCCACCACTTTATAAGGTCCTCCCCATTGTGGCACCAACTTACTGACATCTCCGACAGGTTTAATTCACTTCCATACCAAATCCCCTATTTGGAAAAATCTGGGGATAACTCTTTTGTTATAGTTTTGCCTCATCCGCTATCGATATGATACAAGATGGGTAGCAGCTTTATCTCTTATTTCCTCTATCAAATCTAGCTCCATAAGTCGTCGATCTCCATTGTCATCATCATATAATTATCTTCTATCAGATTCTACCCCCCACCTCGATGGGAATTATTGCTTCTCCTAAATAAACTAACTGAAAAGGAGTGATTCCTGTAGCTTCCCGGGGTGTAGTATGATAAGCCCAAAGAACACTGGGTAATTCATCTACCCAGCTACCTCCGACATGATCCAATTTAGTTTTTAGACCTCTAATAATCTCCCTATTGGTTACTTCTGCTTGGCCATTGCTTTGTGGATAAGCTACAGAGGTGAAGGCTTGGGTAATTCCATAACTTTTGCACCAGTCTAATATTCTATCCCCTTGAAATTGTCTTCCATTATCAGAGACTAATTTATAAGGAATGCCAAATCTGCAGATTATATTTTTCCATAAGAATTTAATAACTGCATCTTCAGTAATCCGCGCAAGTGGTTCTGCTTCCACCCATTTAGAAAATTAGTCCACTTCTACCAATAAGAACCTTCTTTATGCAGCTGTCATAGGAAACGGACCTACTATATCCATGCCCCATTGATAAAAGGGACATGAAACTATAGAGGTTCTTAATAGCTGTGTGGGATGATGTAATATATTTTGATGTTTTTGACAAGAAATACAAGTTCTTACCAACTTGTTAGCATCTTCATGTAGAGTGGGCCAAAAATAACCTGCTAACAGAATTTTGCGAGTCAGAGATCTCCCTCCTATATGACTACCACATGAACCTTGATGAACTTCTTGTAAAATAAACTGTATATCTTCTGTGCCAATACACTTGAGTAAGGGTCTGGAAAAAGCCCTTTTATATAATTGTTCTCCTACCATAAAATACTGGGCAGCTCTTTTCTTAAATACCCTGGCTTGTTCTGTATTGCTGGGAAGAATACCTTGTTGTAGATATAATATGATCTTAGCCCTCCAATCACTTTGAATTTCTGCTTCAGCATGCCTTTAAATACAAGATACCAACAGAGTTTGTTCTACGGGCCTATCTAAACTCCATGGCACTATAGCAGAGGCCAATTTAGCCAATTCATCTGCTACTTGATTTTCAAATCTAGGAACCTTTTGTATATTTACTTCTTGAAACTGGGACTTCAACTTATCAAATGCTTCAGCATATAACTTAAGCCTATCATTATTGATTTCAAAATTACCTGATAGTTGTTGAGCTGCTAATTGAGAATCGGAATAGATAAGGACTCGAGCTGCCCCTATATGCCGAGCAGCTTGCAAGCCGGCTATTAAGGCTTCATATTCTGCTTCGTTGTTGGTAGCTCTGTAATTCAACCTGATGGAGAGTTGAAGTCTGTCTTCCCTTGGAGATATAAGAAAAACACCAATTCCGCTGCCTTGTCTAGTTGAAGAGCCATCCACATAAACTTTCCAGGTGTTTTCTTCCTCAGGGCCTTGAACTTCTATGATGAAGTCTGCTAGAGCTTGTGCCTTGATGGCCGACCGAGGTTGATATTGGATGTCATATTCCCCAAGTTCAGTTGTCCATTTGATCAGCCTTCCTGATGCCTCTGGGTTGAGTAACACCCGTCCAAGAGTGCTGTTAGTTAATACAATAATCTCATGTGCTAAGAAATATGGGCGCAACCTCCGAGCAGTCAATACTAAGGCATAAGCTAATTTTTCTAGTGTAGTGTATCTACACTCAGCTCCTTTTAATAAATGTCTAGAAAAATATATAGGTTGTTGTTCCTTTCCCTCTTGTCTGACTAATACCGAGCCCACGGCGTTTTCATTAGCTGACAAATATACCCACAGAGTCTCTCCTACTATAGGTTTAGCCAACACAGGGAGAGTAGCCAAATAATCTTTCAATTCTTGGAAAGCCTTATCGCACTCTTCATTCCACTGAAATTTATTGGCCTTTCTGAGTATTTTAAAGAAATGAAAACTACGATCAGCCGATCTAGAAATAAATCTAGACAAGGCTGTGTTTTGGCCTGTCAGTCTTTGAGCTTCCCTCATGTTGCGCGGTGGCTCCATGTTCTGCAGCGCCTTGACCTTGCTCGGGTTGGCCTCTATCCCCCGTTCGGACACCATATATCCTTGGAATTTTCCTCCCTTCGTGCCGAACAAGCATTTGCTTGGATTTAACTTGAGCCGATATTGTCTTAATGTCTCGCAAGTTTCCTCTACATCCCTGCACAGATCAACAGCTTGAAGAGACTTAATTAAGATGTCATCAACATATACTTCCATATTTCTACCAATCTGCTTCTGGAAGACCTTATTCATAAGCCTTTGATAAGTTGCTCCTGCATTTTATAGTCCGAAGGGCATAACATTATAATAATAAGTACCTTCGGATGTTATAAAACTGACCTTTTCTTGATCCTCTTTAGCCAAGGGAACTTGATGATAGCCTTGATAAGCGTCCAGCATAGAGATATATTCGCATCCAGCGGTGGAGTCGACCAGTTGATCGATCCTGGGTAACGGATAATAGTCTTTTGGGCAAGCTCTGTTGAGGTCCCGGAAATCAATGCATACTCGCCATTTGTTTCCCGGCTTAGAGACTAATACTACATTAGCCAACCAGCTTGGAAATTGTACTTCCCTAATGTATCCGGCCTCCATAAGTTTGGTTATTTCTTCTTTGAAGATCTGGTTTTGTTCCGCGCTAAAACTACTTTTCTTTGCATGACCGGATGGGCATCTGGGAAGACATGCAAGGAATGCTCCATGACGGTAGGAGAAACGCCCGAGACTGTTGGGTTTTTTCGGGCCGCGAAAACCGCATTTTCGCATCGCGGAAACCCCGAATCACCCTAGCCAACGGATCTCGTGCGAAGAAAAATTTCAAAAACAAAATTACGAGTATGAGTTTCTACTTAGATCTACTCCTAGATCTACATGAAAAGAGTTATACCTTCGGTGCGTGCCCTTTGCGTATCCCGCTCGTTCAAAATGTCAGATCTCAAGAGTATCAAGATAGATACTCCTCTAGAAGTATCCACACGGACTCGTAGGTGAAGAAAAACACACAAAGAGGTGTGCTAGCACCTATGTGTGGTTCGGCCAAGTTGAGGAGAGAGGGAGAGGAAGAGAGCTCCAAGAGGAAGAAGAAGGAATCATGCATTTGAATGAGGAAAATCAATTCCCTTCCCATTCAAAAGTGGCCGGCCACTTTCAAAGTGTAACTCCCAAAAATTACATTAAGTGCAATTAATGTGAAGCTATTAAAGAAAATGACTTTGTAACTTCCATGAGGTGGCACCCATGATGATGTAGAGTAACATCATTAGTCCACATCAATGCCAACTCACCAATGAGGTGGCATAAAGTCAAGTCAAACTTGACTTTTTATCTTCCTCTCAAGTCAAGTCAAACTTGACCAAATCTCTTCCATGGTTGATCTAATCTAACCATTTGATTCAAGCCAACTTAATATAATGAATCTAATTCATTAAATTAAGTTGATTTAATGAGTCATAATCTAGATTAGACTCATTGAATACATGAATCCACTTGAGTCCAACTCAAGTTAGCCCAACTAGGATTACTCTTAATCCAATTTGATTCATCAAATGAATTTAATCCTCTTGGTTCATCATATGAACCTAATCTCCATCTAATTGTCCTTAGTGTGCGACCCTATAGGTTCTTGTAACGTTGGCAATGCCCTAAACCCATTTAGGAGCATAAGTAATGAGCGGTATCTAGCAACACATCATTACTACCCAAGTTACAAGAATGTTGAGATCCAACATCACCTTGTGACTACTAATTGTGACTCCTCACAATCTATGACAAGTGTCCTTCTATCCTAGACATCTAGATTGGTCAATGTGAGGCATAGAACGTGTCATCCTCTAACCAATCTAAATCTTGAACTCCAAGTAGACTCACTAAATCAAATGAGCTCAATATCCTATATTGACTCATTTGGGCATGGCCATGCACTTCGTGGTCTCACTCTATCAAGAATATCAATGTCACTCCCGTCATATAGGAGGGATAGAACCCATCTACATCACTCACATCCCTCTGCATAATTCATTACATACCCAGTAATCGCCTTTATAGTCCACCCAGTTACGGGTGACGTTTGACGAAACCAAAGTACATAACTCCTTATGTAGAGATCTATGGTGACTTCAGGTCTAAGGACTAGTAGTTATACTAATAGCCACATGAGAAAATATATGACACTCATATAATGATCCATGATACTTTCTCATGGCGGGTCATTCAGTATACATTCTCTAATGTATACCCATGTGTCAACTTGATATCTCTATATCCATGACTTGTCAGATCAAGTCATCGAGTTGACCTACATGCTAGTCTTATTGCATTAACATTGTCCCTGAATGTTAAAATCGACTAGGAATGATTAAGAGTAGTGTTCCCTATATCATCTCACTATCGGTTCAACTAACCGATTGATATAGGTGAGAACCGTCTACTCAAGGACATTATTATACTTAGTTTATTTGGCACCAATACAAGTAAGTATAATAACCAAAATCCAAATGCCTTTATTTATATAGAATATGATACAATAAGTCCAAAATACAATCATCAAATGATTGGCTCTAGGGCTCTAGCTAACAGACTCTTCTTTGGGAGTCCAGGCAAATACATCATTATTCTTCTTCAGGCATTGCACTAATTCGGCCTTCAGAGCGGGATCAAGATCAGCCGCAATATACGTAGTAGCTTCAGGTCGACCGGTCTGGATCTGAACTTCTTCCTTCTCTTCATAAACCAGGACGGGCTGCTTTTCCCGAATGGCATTAACCTCCATTCTTTGAATCTTTCGGGCGGTGTTAGCTTCAGCTCGAATTATCTCTACGTAACATTTTCGGGCTGTCTTCTGATCGCCCCGCACCTCTCCAACTTGATCATCCACAGGAAATTTGATCTTCTGACAAAAAGTAGAAACGACCGCCCTAAACTCGTTTAAGGCAGGTCGACCCAATATCACATTATAAGAGGATGGAGCGTCTACAACCATAAAATAAGATCTCCTGGTTCTCATCAGAGGCTCTTCTACCAGAGAAATGGCCAACTTTATTTGACCTAAAGGTTGTACTTCATTGCCTGTGAATCCATACAGAGGAGTAACGATTTGTTGAAGTTCACTTGGATCAATCTGTAGCTGATCGAAAGCCTTCTTGAATATAATATTGACGGAACTGCCCGTGTCTATGAAGGTACGAGCAATGGCGTATTTTGCTATTACAGCTTTGAAGTGCCGTAGTATGTGTTTGGTCTGCTGGTGTGAGCGAGGTACTTTCTCCTGTGCTATAGCTCCATTGTTGTCACAATAGTGCTCAATAGGGTCAGCAATGCTAGGAACCACCCCAAGTTCAGTGATGAACTTGCGAATCCAAACTGCCTCCTTTGCTGCCTCTGATGCAGCAATATACTCGGCCTCTGTCGTAGAATCAGCTACTGTGTCCTGCTTCGAACTCTTCCAGCTCACAGCACCACCATTAATGCAAAATACGAACCCCGATTGCGATCTATAGTCATCTTGGTCGGTCTGGAAGCTAGCATCACTGTAACCCTTTACAGCTAGCTCATCATTGTCTCCATATATCAAGAAATATTCTTTAGTCCTTCTTAAGTACTTAAGAATATTCTTGACCGCTATCCAGTGACTTTCACCTGGATCTGATTGGTATCTGCTCGTCATGCTCAAAGCATACGAGACATCAGGTCGAGTACATAGCATGGCGTACATGATCGATCCTATGGCTGAGGCATAAGGGATCTGATCCATGCGGTCTCTCTTCTCTCTAGAAGAGGGACCCTGAGTCTTCGAAAGACTCACGCCATGTGACATCGGCAGAAATCCCTTCTTGGAGTTCTGCATGGCAAACCGAAGGAGTACCTTGTCAATATATGTACTCTGACTTAGGCCAAGCAATCTCTTAGATCTATCTCTATAGATCTGTATCCCTAGAATGCGGGATGCCTCACCTAACTCCTTCATTGAGAAGCAACTCCCTAGCCAGGTCTTGACAGACTGAAGCATAGGGATGTCCTTCCCAATGAGCAGTATGTCATCCACATACAATATGAGGAAGACAACTGTGTTTTCTACAACCTTCTTGTAGAAACAAGGTTCATCTTCATTCTTGATGAAACTAAACTGTTTGATTGCATCATCGAATCGAAGATTCCAACTTCGAGAAGCTTGCTTTAGTCCATAAATGGACCTATGCAGCTTGCATACTCTGCTAGTATGCTGTGGATCTACAAAACCCTCAGGTTGTGTCAAGTACACATCCTCGAGTAGGTTTCCATTCAGAAACGCAGTTTTGATGTCCATCTGCCAGATCTCGTAATCATGGTAAGCTGCAATAGCAAGCATGATCCGAATGGACATAAACATCGCTACTGGAGAAAAGGTTTCATCATAGTCAATACCATGAATCTGCTTGAAACCTTTAGCTACCAAGCGACCCTTATAGATAAGTCCATCCATGTCAGTCTTTCTCTTAAAGACCCACTTGCACCCAATGGGTTTTACCCCTTCAGGTGGATCAACCAAAGTCCATACTTGGTTGGTGTACATGGATTCCATCTCGGATCTCATGGCTTCTAGCCATTTCTCGGAATCTGGTCTCATCACAGCTTCCTGATAGGTGGTAGGCTCATCCTCTATGAGCACAATGTCATCATGGTCAGACAAGAGAAATGAGTATCTCTCAGGCTGACGACGTACCCTATCAGACCTGCGAAGAGGTATGTCTACTTGAACTGGTTGTTGTTCCTCAACTCCTTGTGGAACATCATCCACAACACTTTGTGGTTCCAGTTCAATTTCCATCGAGGCATCAGTGCTATTGTTCGCATCTTGAACTTCTTCAAGATCGAACGCGCTCCCACTAGTCTTTCTAGAAACAAAGTCCCTTTCTAGAAAGACCCCAGTCTTTGCCACAACTACCTTGTGCTGACTGGGAATGTAGAAGTAATATCCCTTAGTTTCCTTGGGATATCCAATAAAGTAGCACTTGTTGGATTTGCGTTCTAACTTGTCTGAGACTTGATGTCGAACGTAAGCCTCACAACCCCAAATCCTCATGAAAGACACCTGGGCATCTCTCCCAGTCCATATCCTATATCGTGTCTTTATCACGGCCTTGGATGGAACTCGGTTGAGTATAAAAGCTGCCGTGTCTAGAGCATAGCCCCAAAGGTATGTCGGAAGATCTGTGTGACTCATCATCGATCGTACCATATCTAATAGGATACGATTCCTCCTTTCGGATACAACATTCCACTATGGTGTTCCAGGAGGAGTGAATTGGGATAGAATCCCACACTCAGCTAGATAGTCACGGAACTCATGGCTAAGGTATTCTCCACCTCGATCGGATCGAAGTATATTAATACTCTTGCCAAGCTGGTTCTGTACTTCATTCTTGAATTCTTTGAACTTTTCAAAGGATTCAGACTAATGTGTCATCAAGTACACATACCATATCTACTGAAGTCATCAGTAAATGTGATGAAGTACCTATAACCGCCTCTAGCAGCGACATTGAAAGGGAGTCCTAACAAATCAGTCGCTCTGTCGCTGTGCCCACTAAAGGGAGTATTGGTCATCTTGCCTCGTAGGCATGACTCGCATACCTCATATGATTCAAAATCAAATGAGTCCAGCATACCATCCTTATGGAGCTGGGATAAGCGCTTGTCATTTATATGACCTAAGCGACAGTGCCAGAGGTAGGTTTGGTTCATGTCATTTGACTTGAACCTCTTGGTATTTATGTTATAGATAGGACTCTCAAGGTCTAGAATATAGAGTCCGTTTATCAGAGGTGCACTACAATAGAACATATCGTTTAAAAAGACGGAACAACATTTGTTCTTTATTGTAAACGAGAAACCTTTCTTGTCCAAACAAGAAACTGATATAATGTTCTTAGTTAATGCAGGCACATAACAACAATCGACTAATTCTAGTACAAGCCCAGAGGGCAGAGATAGAAAGTAAGTCCCTACAGCAACAGCAGCAACCCGTGCTCCATTCCCTACTCGTAGGTCCACCTCGCCCTTTGTCAATGCCCTGCTATTTCTCAGCGCCTGCACATCAGTACAAATGTGAGAAGCACATCCAGTATCTAATACCCATGATGTAGAAATAGATAGATTGACTTCTATAACATATATACCTGAAGTGGAAGTCTCACTTCGCTTCTTCTTAAGATCCTCCAAGTATACCTTGCAGTTCCTCTTCCAGTGCCCGGTCTGACCACAGTGGAAGCAGCTAGCATCCTTGGCGACCCCTCTTTAGGCTTCAGTGCCTTGCCTTTGCCCTTGGCTTGGGACTTTCCTTTGCCTTTGGGCTTGCCCTTGCCCTTATGTTTCTGAACCATCAGAACAGTGTCGGGCTTAGCCTTCTTAAGGTTTAGCTTAGCAGTTCTTAACATGCTAAGCAGCTCGGGCAGTGGCTTGTCAATCTCGTTCATATTGTAGTTTAGAACGAATTGACTGTAGCTATCCGGCAAGGATTGCAAGATCAGGTCAGTAGCCAGCTCTTGGCCAAGAGGGAACCCCAACCTTTGTAGGTTCTCTATGTACCCAATCATTTTGAGTACATATGGGCCTACTGGAGCCCCGTCTGACATCTTGCACTGAAACAGTGCCCTTGAGATCTCAAATCTCTCATGCCTCGCTTGACCTTGATACAGTTGATGAAGATGTTCAACCATATCGTAAGCGCTCATTAACTCGTGTTGCTTCTGAAGCTCAGAGTTCATGGTCGTGAGCATTAGACAAGACACATCTAATGCGTCATCTTGATGCTTCTTATAAGCATCTTTGTCAGCTCGCGGGGCATTGGCAGGAGGAGCCTCCGGAATGGGCTGCTCCAGAACGTACAGTTTACGTTCCTTAGTGAGAACTATTCTCAGGTTCCTATACCAGTCCAGGAAGTTTGCTCCGTTGAGCTTGTCCTTCTCAAGGACAGATCGCAGGGAGAAGGTGTTCATATTCGACGTCATGGTAATCTACAACAGAAATAAAAGCAGAAATAAATATCATATTCTAAATCATTTAATTAGGCCTTTAACTAAATGATGCTCCCACTGAATTCTATAATTCATGTGGGACAAGATCCACATCATACTAACCCTTGAGTTAGCTTTGGCTAAAACGCCCAAGATTTAGTATGATCGGTAGGTAACGATGACCAATTACATCTCTATGCAACTCTTGTTTATACGATAAAATCCGCATTTATATTAAAACTCGAGTTAGCTTTGGCTAATACGCCCGAGAATTAATATAAACGTGATTTTATCCTACCTTTCCAACTATTGGAAGAATGCCTATAGTTGTACTCGATCCAACCGAGTAAACTAGGAGTACTCAATCTAATTGAGTTTGTATTCACCCATGCGTTGATAGGCGGGACCAAGATTGTCCCTCCGTACCCTACCAAGATAGTATGTGTTGCTCTGCTTTGGCAGATTCAACAACAGCATGCGATCGAGGTAGTGGTAGGTATCACGGCATGGTAGACATTACGAGTTGACGTGATTTAGATCTAATCTAAATAATGATGCGTATCAAATACTTTGATTTAGATCTAATCTAATCGTGGGGTGCATCATGTGCACGATTTAGATCTTATCTAATCGCTAGGCACTAATTAACTACTTAATTAAACATGCATCACATACATATAAGCAATTAATTAAATTATTTTTGTGATTGTGTCATGGCCCTACTACGATCTTCTCAAGCTAATGAGAAGATCGGATGGTCAACCTAAGGTCAACAGCTTCTCAAGCTTCTTCCTTTGACCACCTTGTGTTGCTCGCGCCCTCCTCGTAACTCCGTCTCGTGTGGACCTTCCACCGCTTCAAAATTTACATTACAATTTTGAAACTCGAGTTACATTCGAGTCTAAATCTAATTTACAACCAGAATAAAAGAAAGGCACGACGCGCAGGTCGCGAAGAAAGAAAAAAAATAAAAGTACAACACGCACATCACATCACGGCGCGCAAGCCGTATTATGAATTACAACAGAGATTCTCCAATCAAATTGGGTCTTTGTGCCATGACTATCACAAAATTTATATATAATTCTAAATTATATATTTTTCATAATTTTCTGTAATTTTTTTCATAATTTTTACAATTTTTACGGGTACAATTTCCCGGCGGTTCCGTTTAGCGGTTTTCGGGCGCAATCGCGGAACGAATCCCCTTGCGGGGCTAGGGGCAGCGCCCCTACCCGCGATCTAACCATCGCAAGGGTTCCATTACGATCTAATAGCGCTTTAGTCCACTGTCCCAAAAATATTTGGGGCGAAACCAAGCCGTTTTGGAAAAATCTTCCCGGTAACGGAAGCCTATAAGTGCCGAAACACTTGTGCTTCGCTTCTACGAGAAAATTACCGATTAAAACTATAAAAACATGAATTTACAGAAAGTTTACAGATCTTATTTTTCATAAAAATATGAATCTAAACTCGTACTCGCTTCGTACGTGGCTCTGATACCACTGTTGGGTTTTTCGGGCCGCGAAAACCGCGTTTTCGCGTCGCGGAAACCCCGAATCACCCTAGCCAACGGATCTCGTGCGAAGAAAAATTTCAAAAACAAAATTACGAGTATGAGTTTATACTTAGATCTACTCCTAGATCTACATGAAAAGAGTTATACCTTCGGTGCGTGCCCTTTGCGTATCCCGCTCGTTCAAAATGCCGGATCTCAAGAGTATCAAAATAGATACTCCTCTAGAAGTATCCACACGGACTCGTAGGTGGAGAAAAACACTCAAAGTGGTGTGCTAGCACCTATGTGTGGTTCGGCCAAGTTGAGGAGGAGAGGGAGAGGAAGAGAGCTCCAAGAGGAAGAAGAAGGAATCATGCACTTGAATGAGGAAAATCAATTCCCTTCCCATTCAAAAGTGGCCGGCCACTTTCAAAGTGTAACTCCCAAAAATTGCATTAAGTGCAATTAATGTGAAGCTATTAAAGAAAATGGCTTTGTAACTTCCATGAGGTGGCACCCATGATGATGTGGAGTAACATCATTGGTCCACATCAATGCCAACTCACCAATGAGGTGGCATAAAGTCAAGTCAAACTTGACTTTTTATCTTCCTCTCAAGTCAAGTCAAACTTGACCAAATCTCTTCCATGGTTGATCTAATCTAACCATTTGATTCAAGCGAACTTAATGTAATGAATCTAATTCATTAAATTAAGTTGATTTAATGAGTCATAATCTAAATTAGACTCATTGAATACATGAATCCACTTGAGTCCAACTCAAGTTAGCCTAATTAGGATTACTCTTAATCCAATTTGATTCATCAAATGAATTTAATCCTCTTGGTTCATCATATGAACCTAATCTCCATCTAATTGTCCTTAGTGTGTGACTGTATAGGTTCTTGTAACGTTGGCAATGTCCTAAACCCATTTAGGAGCATAAGTAATGAGCGGTATCTAGCAACACATCATTACTACCCAAGTTACAAGAATGTTGAGATCCAACATCACCTTGTGACTACTAATTGTGACTCCTCACAATCTATGACAAGTGTCCTTCTATCCTAGACATCTAGATTGGTCAATGTGAGGCATAGACCGTGTCATCCTCTGACCAATCTAAATCTTGAACTCCAAGTAGACTCACTAAATCAAATGAGCTCAATATCTCATATTGACTCATTTGGGCATGGCCATGCACTTCGTGGTCTCACTCTATCAAGAATATCGATGTCTTTCCCGTCATATAGGAGGGATAGATCCCATCTACATCACTCACATCCCTCTGCATAATTCATTACATACCCAGTAATCGCCTTTATAGTCCACCCAGTTACGGGTGACGTTTGACGAAACTAAAGTACATAACTCCTTATGTAGGGATCTATGGTGACTTCAGGTCTAAGGACTAGTAGTCATACTAATAGCCACATGAGAAAGTATATGACACTGATATAACGATCCATGATACTTTCTCATGGCGGGTTATTCAGTATACATTCTCTAATGTATACCCATGTGTCAACTTGATATCTCTATATCCATGACTTATGAGATCAAGTCATCGAGTTGATCTACATGCTAGTCTTATTGCATTAACATTGTCCCTGAATGTTAATACTCGACTAGGAATGATTAAGAGTAGTGTTTCCTATATCGTCTCACTATCGGTTCAACTAACCGATTGATGTAGGTGAGAACCGTCTACTCAAGGACATTATTATACTTAGTTTATTTGGCACCAATACAAGTAAGTATAATAACCAAAATCCAAATACCTTTATTTATATAGAATATGATACAATAAGTCCAAAATACAATCATCAAATGATTGGCTCTAGGGCTCTAGCTAACAGAAACTTCTTTGGGAGTCCAGGCAATTACATCATTATTCTTCTTCAGGCATTGCACTAATTCGGCCTTCAGAGCGGGATCAAGATCAGGCGCAATATACGTAGTAGCTTCAGGTCGATCGGTCTGGATCTGAACTTCTTCCTTCTCTTCATAAACCAGGACGCCCTGCTTTTCCCGAATGGAATTAACCTCCATTCTTTGAATCTTTCCGGCGGTGTTAACTTCAGCTCGAATTATCTTTACGTAACATTTTCGGGTTGTCTTCTAATCGCCTCGCACCTCTCCAACTTGATCATCCACAGGAAATTTGATCTTCTGACAAAAAGTAGAAACGACCGTGATAACCATGATTTCATTGCATTATTTTGATTCATATATGCATGGTTTGATGTTGATTTTATAGGTTTAAATCATGGTTACATCACATTTTGTACATTGTGTGTATTTTTGGACTTAATTGCAAATTACTTTATTTTTATATTATTTGATGCTAATATTTGATTCTTATTTTGTAGGCATCAAAGGATCTTGAATTTGGATCTATTTGGACCGAAATTGGGCTCAAATCGGAGTTTAAACAAGAAGATCAAGCTTTGAAGCATTATGGGTCGTTTATCAAGAATAGGACAGATCTGGACCATCCGTTGAAGATCTGGCCGATTCAACTTAATGGGGAGCAGATCAGAGCCATTGATGAAGATACAGAAGTTTTGATCCAGATCTGAGTTCATCTACCCATTGATCATGCCGAATTAATCTGGGCCGTTCAATGAAGACTGGGCCGATCTGGGCCATCCAGTGATGATCTGATCGATCCGACCTACGGGAGGGTAGATCCAGACCCTAGATCAACATCAGTACCTTCGGATTAGATTTTGGATGACTTTTTACCGTTGATTTAGCCCGGAATCATCTCAACCGTCCATTACAGATCCAGATCTGATTTAAATGAGAAGCTACATTACCCAGCTTCTTCGTCGATCCCCTTCACGTAGCTCAGTTCCGGCGCGCATCTTCCAGTGGATTTCGACCACCTTTCCTTCTCCTTTCAACCTCTCGAACTTCAATCTCGGTGGAGGGCTTCTCGGCAGCGTCATCCCGATTCTCTGGAGCCGTCTTTGGGTGTTTCCTCCGGCGGAATTCAGCTCCTGGAAGTTCTCTGTTTTCTCCAGATTTGGAGGTGGTCTTCCAAATCTGCGCTCCGATTCCATTCAGTGACGCTTGGAGGTGGTCCGCCGGCGTTATTGAGCTTCATCTGATGTCATCTGCAGTCCGCTACATCATATCAGATTCAGAGAGATCCGGTAGAAGATTTCCAGCATTTTCGGCCGTTCTTGGGGTTTTGGCTTGTTCTAGCTCGTCGGGGATGGTCCGTCGGCGTTCTTGAGCAATCCTAGAACTGATACGCTGTAGAGAGTCTCCACTGAGGTCCAGAGTTGGGTGGTCTCGACTTTGGCACTCTTGTGTGACGACTTGAGTGTGAAGTTTGGTGAGATTGGTTGTGAGTTGGATCGGTTAGGGTTTATTTCATTTTGTTATTGTTTTTACAGCTTAGAATAGATTCATTTGATGTTTGTTATGATTTTAGCAAGTAATTTAGTATTTCATTACCTTGTTAAAGCTTAGTTTAAGTTTTATTTGATGCTTGGTTAATTGTTTAGTGTTTGAGTTTTAAGTTAGGGTTTACATTTTGCTTTAGATCAGATTTAATTTGATATTTGCTATTTCAATCTTAGTTTAAGTGTGTGTTAATAATTTAATCATAACGTAGAGTGACAATGCGTTTGGGTTTGATTATTGGCACACAAGTAGATTTCATTTATGCATTAGAGTAATCTCTTTATTTGTTGTGCTTTCATTTGTTAGATTTAGATTCAAAGCATTAAACCCCCACTTACATATTAAAACCCCAAAAATAGGAATAAAACACAATCCTAAAATTCATACGACCGTTAGTTCCTCGAGATCGATCCTGGGCTCGTTACTACAACGTTATTGTGAAATTAAGGGGTTCAGTGAAATATACATTTGTACAATTTGATTAGCGGATGTGACAGATTCGCTACATCAAATTTTGGCGCCGTTGCCGGGGAAGTTATACACATTGTAGTAATTTTAGGATTGTTTTGAATGCTTTCATATTTATATATCCATGGTTTGATTTTATTTGTTCCTGAGTCTTCTGATTTTATTTACTAGTGATTGTGTAAGAACAGGAAATTCTATTTGAC
Organism: Zingiber officinale; assembly: GCF_018446385.1. Lineage (NCBI taxonomy): Eukaryota > Viridiplantae > Streptophyta > Magnoliopsida > Zingiberales > Zingiberaceae > Zingiber > Zingiber officinale. Next base: position 59,668,619 of record NC_055998.1, on the reverse strand, counting down.
CATGGATCCATATTATCTGTATTTTGGAGATTGGAGGGAGAGACATACCCACCTATGGAGCAGCGGAATAGGTACGAGGAAGTACAAGAACAATTTGCAGAGTCAATTTGAAAGTTCAATGAAGTTATGCAACAAATGAGTGAGCATCAAGAGCAACAATTTTCAAGGATACAGAACATACAGTTACAATTGGATCAAATTGCATCATCCATCAGCAAGTTACAAACACAAAACGCCAGTGAAGAGGTGGATTGTGGAGATCTTGTTGTTAGAATGTATACTAAAAGCCTAGCTTTTGGTATAAACATTTATCTAGAAATAAGAATCACATTGGTCAAATGTCTACATTTATGATAAATGTAGTTGTTCAATTAATTTATATTGTAAATAACATGGTGTGTGGTGTCACACACAAAAGATCATGTTATCAGTACCTTATAAATTATAAACAGTAGCTCACGACCAAGATGGAAAGGAACAAACCATTGGAAGGTCGTAGTCTAATTAGGTATTAGTTTATCTTAACTATATAATTACACTAGTACACTTAGAGTGTATTGAGTAGGACCATTAGAGGTCGTTTCTTTTATACTGACTTTATAAAGGAACAAAGACCTCAGTTATTATGGAAGTGTGTGCTCTTAATCCCAATATAATAACAAGCACATATATTTGATATTTATTTCTTTAATTTATCAATGGGTGAGATTTAGTTCGATAAATCAATAAGCCCGATAAATTGGGAAATGATATCACTTATAGTGTGTGTTGTTGATTATAGAAGGAAATGTTGGAGCAATCCCAATGGTCCGCGGGACCATGTGTTTTGGTGTTTGGGCAAAGGGTTTAAGTTAGGTTCACCCTTGTATTTGATATGTGTATTTGAGTTGTGCAGGTTTGCAGGATACACATGTGACTCAGGTTGATGGCTTCGGGTCCGGTGAAGGATGGAGCATCCGAGGGACCGTGGACAAGGCAGCGAGGACAAGGGCCGAGGGAAGCGACTTCGAGGCATACGCGAAGGATGGCATTGGGGACGAGTCGCGAGCTTGAATGCATCCGAGGGACGAGAGCCAAAGGAAGTAGGCTTGAAGGCAAGAGGTCAAAGCTGTAAATGAAGTGTCAAATGAGTCATGAGGGTGAGGGTACGAGTGGATGAGAGATTGTACTCGGAGTAAAATCCTAGTTTTAGGGTTTTACTGTAGCAGCACTCTAGCAGTTACTCATGTTTTAGCAGTCGACTGGCAGCGAACAGAATGTGTGGAATCGAGCCGTTGGGATGTAACGGTCGAATTTCCACAGAGGGCAATTGACTGCATGTTTTAGCAGTCGACTGGTAGGCGGGGTTTTCCAACCCGTGGCCTATATAACCAAGCCTTGGAAGCTTGGTTGAGATTGATGAAATAGAGGTGGTTAACCCCTATTAGTAGTCTACCTGTGCCCTAGCTTGTAAGAAGTTCTTGTGAGAGTTGTGGTGAGGTTTCTCCACCCACAAGGAGCTACGTGAGCTAGCCGGAGGTCTTCCGGGGAGTAATCCACCGACGGATAGGGATCGTCCACCTTACGGACACGCCGTGGAGTAGGAGCTTTATCTCCGAACCACGTAAATGATCGTGTACCTTGGTTTGCATTCTTTCCTTTAGTATTTAGCTTTCTACTTGCTTTGTTTGCATTTCTGCTTACGCGCTAACGTTGTAGAAAGAAGTGAGGATTTGGGGGTGCCGTCTATCTAACCCCCCTTCAAGCCGGCCGTCTGATCTCCTAAAAGTGGTATTAGAGCGAGGGCGCTCTCCGTTGGACTAACCGCCAAGGAAGCACAAGATGACCGGCTTGATAGAACCACCAAATCTTGAAGGTAGAGGCTTATGGGACATCACGTATTGGATGATGAAGATGGAGGTATTCTACAATACGGATTGGGATACCATGATGGTAGTAAAGGAACCGTTCGAAGTCCCGAAGGACAAGAAGGGAAAGAAGCTCCGAACACGACATTGGACGGAGGAGCAAACCTCACGATCGGAGGCAAACTCAAAGGTAATAGCAATTTTAATTGATTTATTGCCTCCTAATGTGATAAGTGGTGTAGGTAAATATGAGAACGCCCATGAATTGTGGAGCAAAGTGAAGAAATTACCATGGGAGGAATTTTTGCCTACACAAGAAGAAGAAGAAAAATCCGAAGAAAGTGATGAAGTGCTCCAAGAGGAGAAGAAGGACCAATCGGATGTGGAGACCAATTCAACATCAAAAGAAGAAGAGGAAGTAAATTTGGTCACATTTGAGGAAAAGGATGAAGAAAGGTCATCCACAAGTGTGGATGAGGAAGATATAGCATCTACAACCTCAAAGGTTGAAGAAGAATCCAAGACAAGTGAAGAAGAAGAAGAAATCTTGGAAGAAGTCAACCTAGTGAACACCTCCACCAAAGCAAAGTCAAAAGATCACATCATTTGTTTCGGGTGCAATGAGAAGGGACACTACAAGAGTAGATGTCCTATGGGTAAGAAAGAGGTATCTCCTAAACTCAATTCAATCTCTTTAGAATCTAATTTGAGTTGTAGGAAGAAGAAGGAGAAGAAGCACATTAGATGCTTCACGTGTGGAGAACGGGGTCATTACCACACCAAATGCCCAAAGAAGAAAGAGATCAAAAAGTTGACACATTTGAAGAAGGAGGAGAAGAAGTGGAGGAAGAATGGAGGCTCATGTCAAGGGGGAGCTCCAAAGGTAAAGGGTAAGGTAAACCCAAATTTAAATTCCTCCATGCATGATAGGAATAATTGTTATTATTTACCCATGCAAAATTTTGGATTTAGATATCATGATAGGAATAGGGTTAATGTAGATCAAAACCCTAGGAAATCTATGCATGAAAAATCTAGAAACAATAGACCTAGGGAGACCCAAGGCATTAATCCCAAGAAAGGGAGACACATGCCTAGGAAGGGTAGGTCTAGGAATGTCCAATTTGGACAAATTAACTCTAGGGTTAGAAACCTAGAGAAGGAGAATCAAGCTTTAAGGGGAAAACTTGATAAGTTAGAACAATTCCTTAAGAGATTCAATGTTGGATCTAAGGAATTAAGGATGATGTTGGGTAGCCAAAGACCCAACAATGATAGCTCGGGCTTGGGATACCGATCTAGTCCCTCCAAGGCCAATGAGAGTTCATATGCTAGGATGACAAATGATCATGGCAAGGGAGAGTCCTCCAAAGCTAAGGGAAAGTCTTATGCTAGGGTTGCATATGACTATAGCAAGGACAAGTCAATAAATGGCAAGGGAAAGTCATTTAATGGTAAGAAGAAATTAACCAAGGATAAGGTGTCCAAAGTTAAGAAAGTTATGTTTGTAGGCCAAGTGTCACCGGGGGTGGACCGATGTGGCTTAGCCATTGTGGATGAGTCACCTAGGGAGGTGTCTAAGGCTAAGAGCTCTAGGGGGAGCTCTAAGAGACAATTTAGGACCCATGGCCAATGGATCTCAGGTGGGTTTTACTTGGGAGTTTAGGTTGGGTCATGGATTGTGTCAAGTGGTTTGGAGACGGACTTGAGTCTCAAACCTAGGGATTTGGCATAATTGGATTGTGTTTCATGCAAGAAATATGACATTGGGGTCATATAGCATGATAATTAGTTTTGGATGTATAGATGCCATATAAATCAATGCTAGGGATGCATTGTGGGTTGACATGGGCAAATACATCAAGAGGAAGCCAAAACTAGGACTTTAGGTCAAGGTTAAATTGAACCATTTAGCTAGTTTTGAGTTTTGTGTCAATCTTGGGATTGGTGATAGATACATTTTTTAATGTATTTTTTCTAAGTAGACATGGGTAAAACAGACCTCTCCACAAAATTTGGGGATTTTTGGAGGTCTGTGGAATTATTGGTGCATTTCTGAAATTGGGTTAGAAATGTTGAAAAAGGCTAAAAAACTGTGCCAGTCGACTGCACCAGTTGACTGCTAAAACATGCAGTCGACTGGCTGGAAACAGAAGCATTCTGTTCACTCAGCCAGTAGCGATCAGTCGACTGGTACTTCTTGCAGTCGACTGATACCAGTCTGAAATTGTCTTCAGCACTGAATTTTGACCAAGTCAACTCATACAAGTGTATGAAATCCATGGGGGATAAACACACGAGTTTAGGGTCAATTGGAATGACAAGTTTTCAACAATTGGGATATTGTTGGAGCACTTTTTGGATGTTAGGTAAAGGGGGAGAAGTAAGGTTTAGTTGGGAAAACCTGAACGTGCCTTTGCGTAGGGGGAGCCTTGGGATAGGTTCTTAAAAAGCCCGTTGTAAAAATCCTAGCTCATGGGGAGCGTAGGTGTAGGGGGAGCCTTGGGATAGGTTCAAATGCATGATGCATTGTTACAGCGGTTGCCAAGTGTGTAACCTTGGCAACGTAAGTCCATTCGGCAGTGTAAGTCCAAGTGTGTAGCCTTGGCAACGTAAGTCTATTTGGCAGTGTAAGTCCAAGTGTGTAGCCTTGGCAACGTAAGTCCATTCGGCAGTGTAAGTCCAAGTGTGTAGCCTTGGCAACGTAAGTCCATTTGTTTTAGCATGTTTATTTGCTATATGTTTTCCCTAACTTAAACGTATTGCCAAACACCAAAAAGGGGGAGATTGTTGGAGCAATCCCAATGGTCCACGCGACCATGTGTTTTGGTATTTGGGCAAAGGGTTTAAGTTAGGTTCACCCTTGTATTTGATATGTGTATTTGAGTTGTGTAGGTTTGCAGGATACACATGTGACTCAGGTTGATGGCTTCGGGTCCGGTGAAGGATGGAGCATCCGAGGGACCGTGGACAAGGCAGCGAGGACAAGGGCCGAGGGAAGCGACTTCGAGGCATACGCGAAGGATGGCATTGGGGACGAGCCGTGGGCTTGAATGCATCCGAGGGACGAGAGCCAAAAGAAGTAGGCTTGAAGGCAAGAGGTCAAAGCTGTAAATGAAGTGTCAAATGAGTCATAAGGGTGAGGGTACGAGTGGATGAGAGATTGTACTCGGAGTAAAATCCTAGTTTTAGGGTTTTACTGTAGCAGCACTCTAGCGCTACTGTAGCAGTACTGTAGCAGTCGACTGCATGTTTTAGCAGTCGACTGGGGCAGTCGACTGGCAGCGAACAGAATGTGTGGAATCGAGCCGTTGGGATGTAACGGTCGAATTTCCACAGAGGGCAGTCGACTGCATGTTTTAGCAGTCGACTGATAGGCGGGGTTTTCCAACCCGTGGCCTATATAACCAAGCCTTGGAAGCTTGGTTGAGATTGATGAAATAGAGGTGGTTAACCCCTATTAGTAGTCTACCTGTGCCCTAGCTTGTAAGAAGTTCTTGTGAGAGTTGTTGTGAGGTTTCTCCACCCACAAGGAGCTACGTGAGCTAGCCGGAGGTCTTCCGGGGAGTAATCCACTGACGGATAGGGATCGTCCACCTTACGGACACGCCGTGGAGTAGGAGCTTTATCTCCGAACCATGTAAATGATCGTGTAGCTTGGTTTGCATTCTTTCCTTTAGTATTTAGCTTTCTACTTGCTTTGTTTGCATTTCCGCTTGCGCGCTAACGTTGTAGAAAGAAGCGAGGATTTGGGGGTGTCGTCTATCTAACCCCCCTTCAAGCCGGCCGTCCGATCTCCTACAAGAAACTGTGTCCTAGTGATCTAGGTTGAGAATGTCCCCAAGAGGAGCTCATAAGGATTGTCATGTTAAACCCTGTAGGTGGACTTAGTCCGACATGACGATGAAGTTGAGTGGTACTACTCTTGGAGCTAGATATTAATTAAGTGAGTTGTCAGTAACTTACTTAATTAGTGGACATTTGTTATCTTAAACACAGGGAGACTAACACACTCATAATAAGAAGCATCCCAAAATATAATTTGGGATTGGTGCGGTAGTTCAATAATAGTTCTCTAGTGGAATGAATTATTATTGATAAAATTAAGTTGTGTGTTCGGGGCGAACACGGGATGCTTAATTTTATCGGGAGACCAAAACCAATTCCTCCTCTCGGTCCCTATCATAGCCTCTTAATTATAGAGTACTATACCCACCTATACACACCTTCTTACCCATCCCATAGGGGCCGGCCAAGTTAGCTTGGAGACCAAGCTAGGGCCGGCCAAAGTTTGGTTCATGGGTGCTTCAAGGTGGCCGGCCCTAGCTTGGGTTCAAGCTTGGTGTGGGCGGCCCAAAATAAAATAAAAAGATTTTTATTTTTAAAATTTTTCTTATGTGGATAACATGATTTAAATGAGAGTTTAAAAATTTAAATCTTTCCTTTTATAAGATTCTACAAAAGATTAAGAGAAGAGCTAAATCTCTTTCCTTATTTGTAGATTAAAAGGTTGATTTTAATTTTGGTAAAAACTTTCCTTTTAATTATGTTCATGATTTAAAAGAAAGTTTAAAAATTAAAAATTCTCTTTTATTAGTTTCTACAAAAGATTAAGAAAAGATTTAATATCTTTCCTTATTTGTAGATTGAAAGGAGATTTTAATTTTTAGAGATAACTTTCCTTTTTGGAAATTATCCACATGTTTAAAAGAAAGATTTTAATTTGTAAAATTTCTTTTTATTAACCAATCATGAAGGGATTAAAATTATTGGAGAAATTTTTATAAATTTCTAGAAACAAATTAGGAAGTTTTAATTTTTGTTTTAATTAAAACTCTCCTTGTTATGGGGAAAGAGGTGGCCGGCCAAATAAATTGGAGAAGAGAAAATTATTTTTAATTAAATAAATTTTTCTTTTCATGGCAAAAGAATTAAGGAAGTTTTTATTTAAATTTCCTTATTTGCCAAGACCAAGGATTATAAAAGAGGGGGTAGAGGAGGCTTCATGGTGAACGACTCTATTCTTTTTCTTCCTCTCTTTTCTTCCTTGGTGTGGCCGACCCCTAGAGGTTCCCCTTCTCTTTCTCTCTTCTCCTTCTTGTGGCCGAGACTTCATCATCTCTTGAGAGGCATAGAAGTGACAGGATCTAGCTTAGAGAAAAGGAGAGAAAGGAGTCTTGTTTCATGCATCTCTTGGAGCTTGGTTGGTGGAAAAAGATCTTCATCTTTGGAAGCATTGTGCTTGGCCGAAACTTGAAGAAAGGAGAAGAAGGTGCTTTGGTGGTTTCTCATCTCGGAAGATCGTTGCCCACACAACGTCCAAGGTTAGAAGAGGAATACGGTAGAAGATCAAGAGGTTTTTCTAAAAGGTATAACTAGTATTTTTCCTTTCCGCATCATATTAGTTGTTTTAGGAAATAATACCAAATACAAGAGGCATACGATTTTAGTGTTTCGAATTTGCTTTCGATGTAATGTTCTTTTGTTAGTTTTTTTTCCTTGTGATTTGATTGTTCTTTTCGGTTGACCTAAAGTTATTTTAGGAAATTAAATATTAGCTTTCCTTAAAAGGTTTTGTCTAGTCGGTGGTGGTTGCTCCCATATCCAAGAAGGCCATGTGCCTCGCCACGTCAGTACTGGGAACCAATTATGAAAATTAATATTTAATGGAATTAATAACTTAGGTGATTTGGATCGAATATGTTAAGTTCCGCAGGAGATCCAAGTCAAAACCTAAAAGAACAAATAGATTAAACTTTGGATCAAACGTGTTAAGTTCTGCAGGCGATCCAAGTTTAATTTAAAAGAACACATGGTAGCTAGGAAAAGGTTCAGACCTTTGTACAAAATTTTTGTACAGTGGAACCATTAGGTTTTCCGAGTAGCAACCAACACTTGTCAGGCCTGACACTGCATCTACTACTTTACTAGATTCTTTAAGTACTTTTTATTGTTGTGATGATGTAGTTGTTAAAATTTCTGATTCTACTAATAGTGTTGCTCTAGATGTTGTGAATGATGCAGGTATTGTTTTTGAAGATGATTTAAGTGTAGGGGAATGCTTACTGGAAGCATTACCTCAAGAATCACCAAGAATAGAGGATGAAAGTGTAGGGACTTGTGCTATGGAGCCAAGCACCCAAGAATCACTACATGAGCCAAGCACCCATTCACCAGAACTAGAGTTTGAGCCATTATTTGATGAGGAAGAGGTAATAAACACCACTCCAGGTACCTTTCAAGATGACAAGGTGAGTATTTTGTGTAATTTTTCAGAAAATTTCATAGAGGTACCAATTGTTAATTTTATTATTTGTGATTCATTTCTTGAAATATCTTTTACTCACACTAATTTTCTCCTATTTTCTTTTTACCCCACATGTGTGTGGGAGGTGTTTTATTTTAGTGATGTTGTAGAAGAACATAAGCTTCCAAAATGGATGCTTAAATTGAACCGTCTACGACCTCCGGAAAAAGTTTTCAAGGGAAAAAGTGTGAATAAAAAGAATTTGAGTGGAACCAAAAGTACTCCACTACCGGGGTGGTTTCTTCTTTTAAACCTTCTTCAACCATCGGGAATGAAAGGGGAGTTGATTTTAATTTAGCTTTCTTTTGCATTTTAGTTCATGTTTTGTTAATAAATTCTTTTTGAGAGACTTTCTTTAGTTTCATACTTTGCATTTTGCATTTTACTTTCATACTTTGCATTTAGTTTGGTATACATAGCATGTCATTTGAATAAAAATTCTCCATGAATTGTTTAGTGATACTTTTAGGATGGTAAAAGTCTCTTAAATTTGATCATCAATTTTAGGTCATATGACATGATTGGATGCTCTACTTACATGAAATTGGTTTAAATGGTGGTGGATTCTATTTTGATTAATTGAGCTTGATTGCATAAAAATACCTAGAGAGGACCACTTTAAGCCTATACTCTATTTTATTTTTGTGTGGCATGCACTTACAACAATTGAAACTCTAGAACTTGCTTAGTTTCTTTTCAAAGTCACAATAGCATATGTATCCATGAAAAGAAAGGATATTTGTCATTTTTATTCCATCATAAATTCTAATTTCTTTCCTCACAATTTTCTTGAAACAATTTTATTTCATCTAGCATTCAAACCTTTGATTATCTTTACTTGTCATTATTTCATTGAGATGTTTGGATGAATCGCTTGATGAGTTAGATTGTGCAAGATAATATGTTTTAAGTGTGGGGGAAGTGTATAGTGTTTTTGGAATGTTGGATTCATTTACTAATGGTAGGGGTTCAAATTACCAATGATGGAGTGCTCTTAAGATTTCATGTTAAATGTATCCATTTCTTGAGCTTTATCATGTAAAGAGCAAGTTTCAATTGCTTTGAATTTTAAGACTTGATACTATGTTGATACATTCAAGACTATGTGGCAAGAGGTTGTTAAAATTGCTGAATCTGAACATTATGTTAGAGCTGCTGACCAGGAGCTTTACTATATCCTTTTGAGAATGTGGTTATCAGTAAACCTATATGGAGATAGGAGAATTGAAGCAAGTAAGTGGAGAAGCTGCGGTGCTGAATTCTGCAGGAATAGATACTGAAATTGTGGAGTAATGAAAGGCTGAAGGAATGCTAGTGAACATGACTGAATCTGGACATTGCTGGTGTCAATGAAAAGGCTTGCTTAGAGTAGGCTGCAGAAACATAAATTTGCAAGAATCAAAGGCTGACATTTTCTCAAACTGCAATTACATTTCTGAAACTAAGAGTTAAAACAGCAGCAATTGACATTTGAAATCAGAAATTTCTTTAGTTTCCAAGAAGAAAAGAAAAGAAAGGAATGGTGAATAACTGGTTATAAGTTTATGGAGTTTTGCAATATCTATACAATGGCAGATTTCGGAAACTGAAAAGCAGTGATTTTAGAGGTGGTTTGTTCATCTGATCACTGCAGGGAAGTTGGAAGCTGTTGAATATCAAATGAGGTAACTCAAGTGAAGATCTGAAATGAATTTTGGGAACTTGAATTTCTGAATTGCTGAATATTGGAACTAACGTGAATGCTAGCTGGATTATTATCAGAAAAATGCAACTTGAAGAAGTGAATGCTGATAATGCTATGTAGTTTCTTGATCAGTCAAGGATGCAGTGATATTCAAAATTGATTTGGGTTGATAATGCAATTTTAATTTTCAGAACTTAGTGATAACTGTCTAAGTCCATATGTCCATTATGCTAGCAACAACTTCAAGTTTCTGCACTTAATTCATGAAGATTTGTTGAAATCTGTTCACTTAATTCATGAATTGCAGAAAATTAAGAGTTCCTTGAGAAATCTGATTGATTTTAATTTCTGCACTTAAAAACCACAAGAAGCTGATTTATTGCTTTGATTGCATTTCTGAAATTCAATTAAATATGCTGAGCTTGGATTAGTCTAGTTGAATCTGATGTTGGGTATTTTGGAACTTTGTGCAACCACATATTAGATTGTACCAATCTTTTTACTAGTTTGCTTATCCGAAATGAGGTTTGTAATTCTAGGATAAAGCTGCTGTAAGTCAACGAGCTGAGTTCAAAAGCATATATGTTGAGTGTCAATTGGAGTTTAAAATGCTAAGTTTCAGTTGATAGCTAGAACACTGATATAGAAGAAGGTTGCTGTTGGAAAGGGAACAAAAGTCTGTTATTTGAATCTGCAAAAATAGTAATAGAAAATTCTGTAGAAAAAGTGGCTAGAGGTGTTTCAACTTGGATTGATTGGAGTTATATTTGAGCTATCAATTCTGATATTGAGGGACAGAATTTTAGTCCGGCTGTTGAAACTGCAGGGAAGACACTTGCAGATTGAAGAATGACAAAGAAAGTGGAAAGGAAGAGTATCAAGCCATTGGAAAGTTTGATTTGTTTAATTATCCGAGACGGACAAGATTTTAAGTGTGGGGGAGGGAGCTATTTTCCATTAGCTAATGTGAGTTTGTTTTTGTTTCAAATTGTTGAAATTGAAGTGGAAAAACAGTGAAAGAAAATTTTTTGAAAATTGGCACATTCAAGAGAGTGTCAAAAGGGAGAGGTTAGCTTGATGTTTTGAATTGATAAAAAACAAATGGTATTCATCTCTTTTCACATCAAAATGGTCAACTCATCAAGTATATTCCTCCAAAACTCTCATCTTCTCATTTCCTTCATTTAATACTTTTCTTTTGCCAATTTCATCCATTTTCATTGTTCTTTTTGCTTCAATTTCAATTCTTCATGATATTATCCTTTTGATTCATGTATGCTATGTTCTATAGTGGTAGAGAATTAGAAAATAAACAAGCTTATGGTAGTGAAATGTTGTGAGTTGCATTGAGTGAGCTCCACTTATACACAAGTTTGAGTGTGAGAGCTAAAATAGGTAAATTCCTTGTGAGATTGCAACTTGCTTAATTTTTCGATTAAATTGAAACTACCATACCTACTGATTATTGTTTGGATTGTATTCATGATTGTTTGTGATTTTTAGATGATCTTAGTTAAATTCTTTTTACTATCTTTTAGATATTGCTAGGGAATTTTGTGTGGAGATGATTTTTAGTTTTCTTTACTTGCACTGGACGTTCAAGACTAAGTGTGGGGGATTTGATAACCATGATTCCATTGCATTATTTTGATTCATATATGCATGGTTTGATGTTGATTTTATAGGTTTAAATCATGGTTACATCACATTTTGTGCAATGTGTGTATTTTTGTACTTAATTACAAATTACTTTATTTTTATATTATTTGATGCTAATATTTGATTCTTATTTTGTAGGATCTTGAATTTGGATCTATTTGGACCGAAATTGGGCTCAAATCGGAGTTCAAACAAGAAGATCACGCTTTGAAGCATTATGGGCCGTTTATCAAGAATAGGATAGATCTGGACCATCCGTTGAAGATCTGGCCGATTCAACTTAATGGGGAGCAGATCTGAGCCATTGATGAAGATACAGAAGTTTTGATCCAGATCTGAGTTCATCTACCCATTGATCATGCCGAATTAATCTGGGTCGTTCAATGAAGACTGGGCCGATCTGGGCCATCCAGTGATGATCTGATCGATCCGACCTACGGGAGGGTAGATCCAGACCCTAGATCAACATCAGTACCTTCGGATTAGATTTTGGATGACTTTTTACCGTTGATTTAGCCCGGAATCATCTCAACCGTCCATTACAGATCCAGATCTGATTTAAATGAGAAGCTACAGTACCCAGCTTCTTCGTCGATCCCCTTCACGCAGCTCAGTTCCGGCGCGCGTCTTCCAGTGGATTTCGACCACCTTTCCTTCTCCTTTCAACCTCTCGAACTTCAATCTCGGTGGAGGGCTTCTCGGCAGCGTCATCCCAATTCTCTGGAGCCGTCTTTGGGTGTTTCCTCCGGCGGAATTCAGCTCCTGGAAGTTCTCTTTTTTCTCCAGATTTGGAGGTGGTCTTCCAAATCTGCGCTCCGATTCCATTCAGTGACGCTTGGAGGTGGTCCGCCGGCGTTATTGAGCTTCATCTGATGTCATCCGCAGTCCGCTACATCATATCAGATTCAGAGAGATCCGGTAGAAGATTTCCAGCACTTTCGGCCGTTCTTGGGGTTTTGGCTTGTTCTAGCTCATCGGGGGTGGTCCGTCGGCGTTCTTGAGCAATCCTGGAACTGATACGCTGTAGCGAGTCTCCACTGAGGTCCAGAGTTGGGTGGTCTCGACTTTGGCACTCTTGTGTGACGACTTGAGTGTGAAGTTTGGTGAAATTGGTTGTTAGTTGGATCGGTTAGGGTTTATTTCGTTTTGTTATTGTTTTTACAGCTTAGAATAGATTCATTTGATGTTTGTTATGATTTTAGCAAGTAATTTAGTATTTCATTACCTTGTTAAAGCTTAGTTTAAGTTTTATTTGATGCTTGGTTAATTGTTTAGTGTTTGAGTTTTAAGTTAGGGTTTACATTTTGCTTTAGATCAGATTTAATTTGATATTTGCTATTTCAATCTTAGTTTAAGTGTGTGTTAATAATTTAATCATAACGTAGAGTGACAATGCGTTTGGGTTTGATTATTGGCACACAAGTAGATTTCATTTATGCATTAGAGTAATCTCTTTATTTGTTGTGCTTTCATTTGTTAGATTTAGATTCAAAGCATTAAACCGCCACTTACATATTAAAACCCCAAAAATAGGAATAAAACACAATCCTAAAATTCATACGACCGTTAGTTCCTCGAGATCGATCCTGGGCTCGTTACTACAACGTTATTGTGAAATTAAGGGGTTCAGTGAAATATACATTTGTACAATTTGATTAGCGGATGTGACAGATTCGCTATATAGTAGCTTCAGGTCGACCGGTCTGGATCTGAACTTCTTCCTTCTCTTCATAAACCAGGACGGGCTGCTTTTCCCGAATGGCATTAACCTCCATTCTTTGAATCTTTCGCGCGGTGTTAGCTTCAGCTCGAATTATCTCTACGTAACATTTTCGGGCTGTCTTCTGATCGCCCCGCACCTCTCCAACTTGATCATCCACAGGAAATTTGATCTTCTGACAAAAAGTAGAAACGACCGCCCTAAACTCGTTTAAGGCAGGTCGACCCAATATCACATTATAAGAGGATGGAGCATCTACAACCATAAAATAAGATCTCCTGGTTCTCATCAGAGGCTCTTCTCCTAGAGAAATGGCCAACTTTATTTGACCTAAAGGTTGTACTTCATTGCCTGTGAATCCATACAGAGGAGTAACGATTTGTTGAAGTTCACTTGGATCAATTTGTAGCTGATCGAAATCCTTCTTGAATATAATATTGACGGAACTGCCCGTGTCTATGAAGGTACGAGCAATGGCGTAGTTAGCTATCACAGCTTTGATGATCAAGGCATCATCATGAGGTATTTCTACCCCCTCAAGATCTCTGGGCCCGAAACTTATTTCAGGACCGGCTGCCCGTTCCATGTTGCACCCTACTGCATGAATCTCCAATCTTCGGTCATGTGCTTTTCTACCTCTATTAGAATCCCCATCAGTGGGTCCGCCCGCAATCATATTGATATTGCCTCGAGCAGCATTGTTTCTATTTTCTTCCTATCGAGTCATCACAGCTTCAGAAGGTGCTTTTTCTGATACTTGGCTGGTACCGGCCAGGACTGGTATTGCCTCTTGCCGAGGTTCGGCCGGGCGATATTCCAGTTTGAGTGGACTTTGCTGCCTGGGGTATTGCTGTCGATAATAGTTCTGCCTCTGATACCTTTCCCTATTGGCTTGTCTATTTCTTAAAACAAAACAATCTTGGGTATGATGACTACTAGTTTTATGATAAGTGCACCATCTCCTTGGTGCCTCTGGCTGTATCTCCACATGTTGTACAGCTTGTGGACGCTATTCTGGTTGTCGATGTGGCGGATGAGTTATTCTAGGACCTCTTGGGGGAGGCACAGAGGCCGGAGCTTTCTCCTTGACTTGGGTAGGGGAAGAGGTAGTACCTTCCTTCCTACGAGCAGCTTGAGCTTCTTCTACATTAATAAACTCAGTAGCCCGCTCAATCAAGGAATCAAAATTAACAGGGCGATTTCTTACCAAATCTTTAAAGAAATCATTATCATTCAAACCTTGAGAGAAAGCGCTTACTAATATTTCAGTAGTAGCATTAGGCACATCAATAGCTACCTGATTGAACCTTTTGATGTATGCTCGGATAGACTCTTTAGACGCCTGCTTGATTGAAAACAAACTCCAAGGAGTCTTATGGTACCTCTTGTTATAGGAGAAATGGTGTAGAAAGACTTTCTTGAAGTCCTTAAATTTTCGAATAGATTTCTCTGGTAATCTCTTGAACCATCTCTGTGCAGCTCCTCCGAGGGTAGTGAGAAACATCCTACACTTCACCCCGTCAGAAAATTGTTGTAATAATGCCACGTTCTCGAATTTCAACAGATGATCTTCTGGATCTGTTGTTCCAGTATATTCCCCGATCTGAAGATTTTGATACCGCTTAGGAAGCGGATCCTCTAGTACACTTTGAGAGAATGGGGAGATGACTTTCTCAGGTGAGCTATCACTAGTTATCATTTTGATCTTACGCTTTTCTTTATCGGGTGCTTCACCAGAGGATTCTTGGAACACAGGTGATAAAGAAACCTTGTAAATGGATCGCCTTGAAATTCAGCTTGGGAAAGGTATTGACGCCACACTCAAGCAAGATGAGAAGGTGAGTGATAAGTCATGGAGTTTTGATCGCCACAAGTTGACTTGATAAGATCGAAATTAGTTCTTTGCCTAAGAACAAGAAGGAAGCTCTCACAAAAGAGAAACTCAAATTTTCATTCAAACTTACATGATTTGTCATACAAGAGTTCTCCTATTTAACATCCCTTAAGATCCCCTATGCACTAATTATGCAATAAATATCATGCTTACATGCATGGGTTTTATTATCCACTAATGCAACCACTAATCCCTAATACTAGCTTAATGCAACCATGCATGCATGGTATTTGTTATACTAGCTTAGGAACTTTCAAAAATGCATTAAAAACCCACAAAGGACATCAAAAGTCACTTTAGAAAAACCCCTGCATGCATGCACACAAAAATGGTCCTCATGTTGGTCCAATTTCACTTTCAAATTGAAGGAATGTGATCCACTTAGTTGTTGCCTCCATTGTGCATTGATCCTCCTTTTCCTTGAGCCTCATTATTAAGCCTTCCAAAGCTTGCTTCATTCTCTTAGTCTTGGACCTTGTCATGGGTCCCCCAATTCCCTTCAATGCCTCTTGGCTCACATCATTCCCTCCTTTAGGTGAATTCGTCCTCGAATTTAGGTCTTCATCTCCTACATCAAAAGGACTCAAATCAGCCACGTTAAATGTTGCACTAACACCATACTCACCGGGCAAATCAATTTTGTAAGCATTTTCATTAATTCTTTCCAACACTTGGAATGGTCCATCTCCTCTTGGTCGAAGCTTTGATTTCCTTTGGGTAGGAAGCCGTTCCTCCTTCCTCATATGAACCCACACCCAATCACCGGGTTCAAGGACCACTCTTTTTCTCCCTTTATTGGCTCGATTTGCATATTGCTCCATTTTCTTCTCAATTTGAGCTTTAACTTGCTCATGAAGCTTCTTCACATATTCTTCCTTTGTTTTGCCATCCTTGTGAACTAAAGAAGTGTTAGGTAAAGGAAGCAAATCAAGAGGTGTTAGTGGATTGAACCCATAAACAATCTCAAAAGGAGAAAATTGAGTAGTAGAATGGACCGCCCTATTATAAGCAAATTCAACATGAGGTAAGCATTCTTCCCAAGACTTAATGTTCTTCTTAATAATTGCTCTAAGAAGAGTAGAAAGTGTCCTATTTACCACCTCAGTCTGGCCGTCAGCATGTGGTGGAGAAAAGAAGATTTGTTCCCAGCTTGTTCCATAAGGTCCTCCAAAAATGGCTTAAAAATTTGGTGTCACGATCTGAAACAATGCTCCTAGGCATGCCATGAAGTCTTACCACCTCTTTGAAAAACAAATCTGCCACATGAGTTGCATCATCCACTTTGTGGCAAGGTATGAAGTGTGCCATCTTGGAGAATCTATCAACTACCACAAAATGGAGTCCTTACCTTTTTGAGTACGTGGTAGCCCTAAAACAAAATCCATAGACAAGTCAGTCCAAGGAAAATTAAGAATAGGCAAAGGCATGTAAAGTCCATGAGGTAATGTCTTAGATTTTGCTTTTCTACACACAATGCACTGTGCACAAAATTTCTGCACATCGTGTTTCATGTGTGGCCAATAAAAATGTTCAAGCAGCATTTCTAAGGTCTTTTGAACCCCAAAGTGTCCCATTAAACCCCCCTCATGTCCTTCCCTAACTAGCAATTTACGCATGGATCCTCTAGGCACACAAAGTTTGTTATTCTTAAACAAGTAGTTGTCATGCCTAGCAAACCCATTTTGTGATTTCTTTTCACACGCAGCATATAATTGGGAAAACTCATTATCATGTATATACAATTCCTTAATATGTTCAAAGCCAAGCAATTTAGTTTCAAGTGTAGCTAACAAGTTATACCTTCTTGAAAGTGCATCTGCTACAACGTTTACCTTTCCTTGCTTATGCTTAATCACATAAGGAAATTGTTCAAGAAATTTGACCCATTTGGCATGCCTTTTGTTGAGCTTCCCTTGCCCTTTCAAATACTTCAAAGATTCATGATCACTATGAATGACAAATTCTTTAGACAAAAGATAATGCTGCCATGTTTGTAATGCTCTAACAAGTGCATACAATTCTATATCATAAGTGGAATAGTTGAGAGTGGCGCCACTTAGTTTCTCACTAAAATATGCAATGGGATGACCATCTTGAAGTAAAACAGCCCCAATACCCACATGAGATGCATCACATTCAATTTCAAAAGATTTGGAAAAATCAGGTAAAGCAAGAATGGGTGCATGTGTGAGTTTATCCTTAAGTGTTTGAAATGCCTTTTCTTGATTCTCTCCCCATCTAAAACCCATGTTTTTCTTAACAATTTTATTTAGAGGTGCTGCCACTGTGCTGAAGTCCTTCACAAACCTCCTATAGAAACTTGCCAACCCATGGAAGCTCCTAACCTCACTCACAGTTTTAGGAGTTGGCCAATCTCTAATGGCCTTAACTTTCCTTTCATCAACCTGCACTCCTTTAGAACTTATGACAAAACCAAGAAAAACCACATGATTAGTGCAAAAAGAACACTTTTCCAAGTTAGCATATAGTTTTTCCTTTCTAAGGACATGCAAGACAGATTGGAGATGTGCAATATGCTCAACAAAATTCTTGGAATATACCAAAATATCATCGAAGTATACTACCACAAATTTTCCAAGAAATTCTCGTAAGACATGGTTCATAAGCCTCATAAAAGTGCTTGGTGCATTAGTTAACCCAAAAGGCATTACCAACCATTCATACAATCCATATTTGGTTTTGAGAGCTCTTTTCCTTTCATCCCCTTCCCTTATCCTAATTTGATGGTACCCACTTTTTAAATCAATTTTAGAAAAGAAGCAAGCACCATGCAATTCATCAAGCAAATCATCAAGTCTAGGGATTGGATGTCTATACCGAATTGTGATGTTGTTGATGGCTCTACAGTCAGTGCACATCCTCCATGTTCCATCCTTTTTAGGCACCAAAATTACGAGTACAGCACAAGGACTTAAACTTTCTCTAACCCATCCTTTTTGCAATAACTCCTTCACTTGATTTTGTATCTCCTTTGTTTCTTGAGGATTGCTCCTATAAGCTGGCCTATTGGGCAGAGAAGCGCCAGGAATAAGGTCTATTTGGTGTTCAATCCCCCTCATTGGTGGCAATCCGCGAGGTACTTCTTTGGGAAACACATCTTCAAAATCCTGCAAAATAACAACAACTTCACTAGGCAAGGAGTTAGGGTTAGATTCCAAGCAAGTTTCC
Source organism: Zingiber officinale (assembly GCF_018446385.1). Lineage (NCBI taxonomy): Eukaryota > Viridiplantae > Streptophyta > Magnoliopsida > Zingiberales > Zingiberaceae > Zingiber > Zingiber officinale. Next base: position 59,650,319 of record NC_055998.1, on the reverse strand, counting down.
TTGCTCAAAAGAAGAAATATAGGCTGCCTTGTCAAATAAGCTTTCTTCACCTCACTTCCTCTTGTAAACAAATTTTCTATTTTTCTCTCTTTCTTTTCCTCATTCTCTCTTTTCTTTTGAATTTTGTCCTCAAAATCAAGTATTTTCTTTTTCACACACTCTTTCTTTTTTTTAAGCTCTCGCTCTTCTTTTTCTCTTTCTCTCTCATTTTTATTTGATCCTCACAAACCTCCCTTGGTGATAACGGTACAAGTGTGACTTTGCGAGAATTGTGGACAAAAGAGAACTTGTTGGAGAATCCATCATGGTAAGCTTGCCTATCAAACTGCCAAGGTCTTCCAAGAAGAATGTGGCTTGCCTCCATAGGCACAATATCACATAGAACTTGATCTTCATATTTGCCAATGGAGAAATTAATCAACACTTGCTGGTTCACTACCAATTCACCACTATTACTATGCCATTGGAGTTTATATGGTCTTGCATGTGGTGTAGTCTTGAGGTTGAGTTTGGTGACCATCCTAGTACTTGCCACATTGGTACAACTTCCACCATCAATGATCATAGAGCATGTTTTACCTTGAATAAGGTAGCGGGTATGAAAAATATTTTCTCTTTGGTCCTCCTCATGCTCCTTGGCTTGGCTTCCCAATAATCTCCTAACCACCAAGAGATCTCCATCTTGCGCATAGGCTGCTCCATCATTTTCCTCATCGCTTGAGGAAGAGGAATGAGAAGTAATTTCTTCACTAGAGATACTCCCATTATCTCTCACCACCATAGTCTTCTTACTCGGGCATTCGGATGCAATATGACCTTTTACCAAACACCTAAAACACTTGATATCCCTACTCTTAGAAGTGGAAGAAGAGGTAGTAGGAATAGGTTTCTTAGTGCTTGCTGCCTCCTTAGAATTTAAAGAAGAACCCTCCTTCTTTGGCTTGTCCTTCCAACTTGAAGAGTAGTTTGGAGAAAATGATTTCTTCATAATGCCCTTTCTCTTTCATTGTTGCTCTATTTTCATTGCTTGATGCACTAAGTCGTCAAGCTCCACATAATGTTGTAACTCCACAATGTCTCCAATGTCTCGATTTAGGCCATGGAGAAACCGAGCCATGGTAGCTTCCCTATCCTCCACAATATTGGCCCTAATCAAAGCCACCTCCATCTCCTTGTAGTAATCATCCACACTCCTACTCCCTTGGGTGAGTCTTTGCAATTTGTTGTGCAATTCCCTATGGTAGTGGGAAGGCACAAATCTCCTTCTCATCAAAGTCTTCATTTCATCCCAAATGTTGATAGGATGCTCTCCATACCTTCTTCACTCCTTTTGCAATTGATCCCACCAAATTAAGGCATCATCGGTGAACTCAAGGGCAACCACCTTTACTTTCTTTGCATCATTGTAATTGTGGCATGAGAAAATTTGTTCTATTTTCATCTCCCATGCAAGATATGTTTCCGGATCATTCCTCCCTTGGAAGGAAGGTATCTGGACTTTCACACCTCCTAGATCATCTTCTCGTCTATGGTCTCTACCTCCTCTTTCATGTTTTCTTCCCCCTTCATGCCTCCTTCTTTCTCTTGGTGAATCATAGAATGGTTCACTTTGACGAAATTCTTCATGATTAGAATTGCCCCCACGGTTCGAAACTTTTTCTCCTTCAAGTCGGTCCATCCTTTCGTGTATTTCTTCAAGTTGTCTTTGAAGTATTCTCTCAAATTGTTGAGTAAGTGCCTCCATTTGAAGCCTATTAAGATCTCGCCTAGGGGAATTAGGTGATTTTTCCCCACTCATGCTTGCAACAAAAAAAATAGAAGATGACAAGGAAAATTACAAAAGAAATGTTAGACGGACCTCACCACTCTACTCACATGGTTGCACTCAAATTTATCCACTCAGCTTCCTTTATAAGTTCTTAAGAAAAGAACCTTATCAATATCTTTCTCAAGACAACAAGTAGACAATCAAGTGAATAAGAAACCAACAAAATAAATATGAGTAGAACAAGAGAAATAAACGGATAAAACGAGAAATTCAGCAATGACCAAGAGCAATGGAAGGAATATATCTTTGAATTTAGATTTCACAAAAAAAGAATATTGAGTCCTTTCAATTCACAAATCCACCTTTTTTTTTCTTCTTTTTTTTCAATCAGAAATCAATGACTCTAATGATTTTTTTTTCTTTTTTTTTTTCCGAATTTTCCTTCTTTTTTTTTTTGAGTTGAGGACCCAAATAGCGAATAGAAATTTATGATAGATAGGGACGAAGAGATCAACAAAGATGGACAAGAACAAAGATGAAAACAAGACACAAACATGAAAATCAAGTAGCCAAGGCTCTGATACCAAATGATAAAGAAACCTTGTAAATGGATCGCCTTGAAATTCAGCTTGGGGAAAGGTATTGACGCCACACTCAAGCAAGATGAGAAGGTGAGTGATAAGTCATGGAGTTTTGATCGCCACAAGTTGCCTTGATAAGATCAAAATTAGTTCTTTGCCTAAGAACAAGAAGGAAGCTCTCGCAAAAGAGAAACTCAAATTTTCATTCAAACTTACATGATTTGTCATACAAGAGTTCTCCTATTTAACATCCCTTAAGATCCCCTATGCACTAATTATGCAATAAATATCATGCTTGCATGCATGGGTTTTATTATCCACTAATGCAACCACTAATCCCTAATACTAGCTTAATGCAACCATGCATGCATGGTATTTGTTATACTAGCTTAGGAACTTTCAAAAATGCATTAAAAACCCACAAAGGACATCAAAAGTCACTTTAGAAAAACCCCTCCATGCATGCACACGAAAATGGTCCTCATGTTGGTCCAATTTCACTTTCAAATTGAAGGAATGTGATCCACTTAGTTGTTGCCTCCATTGTGCATTGATCCTCCTTTTCCTTGAGCCTCATTATTAAGCCTTCCAAAGCTTGCTTCATTCTCTTAGTCTTGGACCTTGTCATGGGTCCCCCAATTCCCTTCAATGCCTCTTGGCTCACATCAACAGGCCTTCTACCCCCCCTGCTCCATAGGAGTGCGAAGGAAGGGTCGTGGACGTCTCGTCGGAGAAACAGCAGTTGGAGGAAAATACGGATGTTCCTCTTCTTCTAGCTCCTTTCCTTTCCGATGCTCGGTAGTTGATATTGCCAGATTATGAGCTGTTGGTAGAGTAGCTCCAATATGGGCTTGAAGTTGTTGATGCTGTTGTTGCAAGGCTTTCTGTACATGAGAATTGATGAGGAAATCTAAATCCTCACGACTAATAGTGAGTAGGTTTGATTTTTCGGCTTCTTCCATCCTGTAGTCTCAGATTCAGGTGAAGTTCCCACAGACGGTGGCAAATTTCATCCTGTCTGAGAAGCTGGACAAGACGGAGATCCGGAAGAAAGAAACCCCTCGTGCTGATGAAGAATAATGTCTGCCGAATACCAATCCGAGAAACCCAAAGCGGATCGGAAAGTAGAGTCATCGGAGGTTTTCCTCGTATGAAGACCCGATGACGAAGAAGAAAGCTAAATCTGAAGAGAAGAAACCCAGATCCAAAGCTTCCAGGACTTCCTGCGCACAGGAGACCAACCAACACTATCGTCAGTGACCTAAGACCGGGGTGGGAATCCCTGGCTAGGCCCTCCGACACTCAAGTCAATGATCTCTCTCAGTGTGGAAGAAGGAAGAAGAAGAAGATGAACAGTAGTTGAAAATTAGGGTTCTGGATGTGCACGATGATGTGAACTTACCCCGCCAACGGAGAGAATTCCCCTTTTTATACCACTTCATATAATCTCCGTAGTCATGAAGTGGACCCCGGTTTGTTAGCATTTGTTATGAGATGACGTCAGCTGTGCACTTGTGGTGAATCACTTTTAAGAAATCTTTTTTGTACCCCAGATGTACCTTCTTTGTCGTTTAGCACCTGTAAAATAATATAAAAACACATTTCCCGCCAAAAAAAATATATTTTCTGTCATATAGTTACATACTATAGATATCTCCATTAATCATCATTTCACCCCTTCTGCTGTAATTAATTTCATCTACCAATATTCCTTATATCTATCAAAGTCAATATACTCTATCAAGTGTCTTTCCCAGTCATGGGTCAATCGACCGGTCTCGGCTTTCCTTCTGGGAGGTATATTTCGGTCGATATAGACTTATCTCTTATATACCGGCCGATATTTGCCTACCTCAAAGTCTTCCTCCTGGGAAGTATGTTTCGGCCGATATAAACCTGACTTCT